>NC_064235.1:6467500-6767833 GCF_023101765.2 Spodoptera frugiperda | reverse complement strand
CAAAATGTGTCAAAATTCTTACCTTTACCGATCGGTAGTTTATTGGAACGCGCCGTTAGACTACTTTGGTAATCGAATGTAGTACAATACTGTACCTTGGCACTGCGAGCCAGCGACACCCTCTTGATGGAAAGCAACGTGTTAGTCTTCGGGTCACCGATCACCACCCACCAACCTTCCTCGCGTTTCTGGAACAAAAAAGGAAATTTTTCATATAGACCAATAAATAAAATTGAAATATGTGTTTATAATATTGAAATAAACTATTTTTTTTTTTCCTTTACTACATAACCTAAATTTAAATATGCACGGCCTCACAGAAAACCGACGTGAAACAACGCTTGCGTTGTGATTCGTTGTTTTACCGGAGGCTCGATCACCCTTCCCGATCCCCGATCCCCTAACAACCCTTAAATGTTACAAGTGCGTTGCCGGCTTTTTGGGGGTTAGGAACCCCAAAAGCCGGCAACGCACTTGTAACACCTCTAATATTTCGTATGTCCATGGTCTCGTTACCTCGTTTACCGGCTTATACCATAAAATCATTGTATTAGAAGGTAGCGGGTTCGACACCGACCTGTGGGAAGAAGGGCGCGATGACTGGTCCGACGATGTCGTCCTCCCTCTCTAGCGAGACCTCCACCACGATGGGTTTGCCGGCGCGCAGGTGGCGCTCGTTCAGCACCTGCAGTGTTAAAAAAAATATTAAAATATTGCTGGGCTTTATTCAGTTTTTCGAAAATTTCTCAGTAGTAACACGGAGTCTGTAATTGTGCCCAGTATATGGCAATAGGCTCACCCCCTATTACATGGGACTTATAACGCAAATAGTGAAAAGTGTGTGTACATTGTATAGCGGCATTACGTGCCGTAATGTGCAGAGGTGCCTACCCCTTCGGGATTAAAAGGTGTGACGTTGCATACATAAAATATTCAATTTTTAGGGAAAAATATATATAGGTATATACATACAGTTACGCCTTTAATCCCCGAAGGGGTAGGCAGAGCTGTACAATATGACACATAATGCCGCTGTATACACCCACTTTTCACAATTTATGTTGTAAGTCCCATGTAATAGGTGGTAGGCTTATTGCAAAAAGCCTATTGGAAAAATATCTAATAACGGTAAAACAGGGTGAATAGACACTAGAATGGGGTGAATATAGAACATTTTCCCAACATGTATTTATTCCTCTTCAATCTCTATTCACCCCCTCGAATTCTATTCACCCTATTTTATGCTAATTAAGTTTTTGAAACGATATTTTTTTGTAAATAGCATGGGGCCGTCGGTAGAGGGCGCGCTAGACAGAAATATAGAGACCAAATTTGGCGATATATTAAACTGCGACGTCTGCCAATTGCGCTGTTTGTGGCAAACCCTCTCATGTAGACGGAGTCCATAATCCAGCAGTGGACTGTCACGGGCTCTTGATGGTGTTTACTCATCTTCATCATTAGTAAGTTCAACGTTCTAATCACGACCACCGCTACTCTTACCGCGGGTATGTCACACCCGGCCCAGTGAGCCAGTACCACTCACCTCGTACGTGAGTTCCACGTTGTAATATCAGTAGGTATCATATTTACGACCACCGCTACTCTTACCGTGGGTATATTACACCCGGCCCAGTAACCCAGTGCCCACTGACCTCGTAAGTGAGCTCCACGTTGGGGTATCGGTTGCAGAAGCGCGCGACGTCTGCCATCTCCGCCGGCTGCAGCTGCAGCAGCTTGGCTCGGGCGCTGTCTTCCAGTTCCATCACGTCGAACACCGTCTCCACGCCCTGAGGGGGAAGGGGGAGAGGGATTTAGAGGGGTTTAGATAATAATAATAACGTTTATTTAGCCAAAAATACAGATTGATACAGAGATTTTAAGCTGTAGGTTTATTATTACATTCAGAGTTTGTAATGCAATCCGTCTAAGGAAGGTTCCTCTACCTCTTAAACTAGGAATTTCCTGTATCTTAAGAGGTAGTGTTCGGCTAAGGTAGCAGTAATTAAAGGACAACAAAACAGTCTGACAGATGGACTAAGCGGGCTCGCCGTTTGGCTTACAAACGTGTAAAAACTAAAAGCATAAAAAATAAAAAAACATAATTAGATTGATTGGGTTTGAGCTTGAGAAAGTGTGTGGGGGATTGATTTTTAATTAAGAAAAATGTTACTTCATAATATTAATTTTTACATAGATACTCACGTACATTAATGGAGAAAAATTGGCTATCCATGTTGCTCATAATGAAGATACCATACTCAGAGTCATTTAAAAATTGCTTAAACTATTCCTTAGTAACGATTTTGTATAGAAAACAATTGCTAAGGACTGGGTTAAGTAACTTTTGAATGACTCTGAGTATGGTATCTTCATTATAAGCAACATGGGTAGCCAGTTTTTCTCTATTAATGTACATGAGTAAACCATGATTTTTGATTAATTTTGCATATCCCATTAAAGTTATAATGTAAACAAATCCCTATATCTTTATAAAACCAATTTATAAACATGACATATCTTATTAATTATTATGTTATCGGCTTACTCACTCGTCGTAACTAGTCGAGTTCCTCGTCAAACAGTTACGTGAGTAAGCCGCTAACATAACAATCAATTTACTATGTCTCACGAAAGTTAACACTAAAACGACATACCTTCTCGGAGCAGCGCTGCACCAGCTCAGCAGTGAAGTGGGGCAGCTGCCTGAGGTAGGAGTCCTTGGCCCACATGGCCTGGGTCACCATCTGCGCCAGCTCCATGGCGGCCACGGCCGGCGACAGTTACAATAAACAGGACATACCTTCTCGGAGCAGCGCTGCACCAGCTCAGCAGTGAAGTGGGGCAGCTGCCTGAGGTAGGAGTCCTTGGCCCACATGGCCTGGGTCACCATCTGCGCCAGCTCCATGGCGGCCACGGCCGGCGACAGTTACAATAAACAGGACATACCTTCTCGGAGCAGCGCTGCACCAGCTCAGCAGTGAAGTGGGGCAGCTGCCTGAGGTAGGAGTCCTTGGCCCACATGGCCTGGGTCACCATCTGCGCCAGCTCCATGGCGGCCACGGCCGGCGACAGTTACAATAAACAGGACATACCTTCTCGGAGCAGCGCTGCACCAGCTCAGCAGTGAAGTGGGGCAGCTGCCTGAGGTAGGAGTCCTTGGCCCACATGGCCTGGGTCACCATCTGCGCCAGCTCCATGGCGGCCACGGCCGGCGACAGCCATCCACTGCTGGACACCACGTCCACGCACGCCTGGATCAGCCGGATCGCCTGTGGACCACAATTTCAATCTTAGAAAGAATCTTACTAATATTTATTTAATTATTTTTACATATATTTATTTAAAACACTCTAAAATTATATTTTTAAACATTACTTACAAAATAACATTTAAAAATATAAAAATAGGAGCCGACCAGTAGCGGGAGCATGGTCCAAGCTACCGGTGGTTAGGGCTCCAAAGACAGAAACCTCCTCACAATACGTGCCGTTTCGAGGAGTACTGCCTTCTACATCAGGCCCTTGATCAATCCGCCCAACCCCAGCCTCCTAAGGTGGTTGTCGAGGCTGTTGGGTATTAAACCGTTGGCCGACACGACTATCGGCATTCAAGTTATTTATTTATTTATTAAGGCTTACCAACTAAGATACATACGGACAATCTTAAAAATATGGGAAACAACAGTTAGTGTATGCTCTTAAATTAAATGTAGGCTCAACATTAACATTAACATTATATGTATTATAGTGATTCTATGTTTTTTAATACCCATTAGTTTTGACGATGTATTATCGTTACATTCTTCCTACATATATGTATATGTATACAATAGGTCAAATAATGTATCAGAGATATTGTAAAATACTTTTTTTTTTAAAGAGTAACGATGGAATTTCTTGCTCGTTCTTCTCCATTCGAAGCTACACTTTGGAACGAGCTAGCTTCACTGACAGACAGATTGACAGACAATTCAATTTGACGTTTCAAAAGTGCCTAATTTATGATTAATTGAAATAAATGCTTTGACTTTGAATTTGACTTACTCAAACACGTCAAAACGGCTGTAAGGATCGGGATGAAATTTCTTAACTGTCTACTCTTGAGAAGAAATGCCAAAATAAACTCGAGAGTCGGAGAAGTATCATGGCTGTTTTCACTAGCGGGTTACCGGGGCTTCGGCTCGAAAAGCAGGAGAAGGAACGGGGTGGTTTTTAGCCAGTAAGAGTCTGACACTCCCTCTCGCCTTGCCCAAGGCGGGATAAATCATTGTATGATTTACTCCCCTTAGAAAAATAACGATTCTCACAAATAATATTTATTTTATATTGTCTTTAAAAAATACTTTTTACGAGTGAGTTTGTTTCTCGAAAGGAAAGGGGTTGTTTTTAGTCAGTAAGAGTCTGACTCTCCCTCTCGCCTCACCCAAGGCGGGAGAACTCATTGGATGTTTTACCCCCTTTAGAAAAAATAACGATTCTCATAAATACTATTTTTATATTAGCCTTTAAAATCGACTATGACCTCTGACTTTGTTTCGGCATTTCTTCTCAGAATATTCCTTTAGAAATACCGACCTCATATATATTTTATAACTATGTAAAAGTGCTTGAAAGACGATGTAGGGACAAGGATTGAAAAGGGAATGTTACGATGGTTTGGACATGTAGAAAGAATGGATGAAAGCAGATTTAAGAAAGAAGTATATAAGGCGAATATGAGTGGGGCCGTCGGTAGAGGGCGCCCCAGACGGACATATAGCGACTAATTTGGCGATATATTAAGGAATGGCCAAATTAAAAGTACCTTTAACCGACGAGCATGCATGAAAAGACTGATGACTGTTGATGAAGCGAAAGAGGTGTGTAAAGCCGGGTCCAGACGAGTGTAACGTGTAATGTAAGATTACGTGTAATTTAGCATCAACAGTGTGGACGGCACACGAACTCAAAGCGAATTGTGAACGCGAAAATATTTCAAAAGCTGTTTCCACTCAGTTGCTACGAACATGCCGAATAGGAAGGTAGATAGCTGGTGCGGCTTTTATTTTCATGTATTAACTAACTGAAGACCGCAAAAGTCGGAAGCGTCGATGGTGGAAAACTAATCTGTATAAAAAAAGATCTTCTTTACTTGTGGAACTAAAATCTCAACATATTAGTGGTCAATATAGAAACTTTACCCGTACATACGACACAACCGTTACGAACGCCGTCCAAACGAGCAGTGCGAGCGTCTTTGTGTTCGCGCGAAAAACGGACAGCCGATGGATCAACCGCGAGCGCCGCGCGAGCGTTACATGTAATGCTCGTACTGCCGTCCACACGCAGAATTCGTGTTACATTACACGGTGGATTACATTACACGTTACACTCGTCTGGACCCGGCTTAAGATTCGTAGCAATTGGCGTTCCATTGTCTCTGCCTACCCCCATGGGCGACAGGCATGTGGTTATGTATGTATGTATGTAAAAGTGTTGTTTTGCTAAACACATTGGCTATTTCAATGACAAAGCCTTACCTTGGCCAGTACGAGTGCAGTATCCGCCTGCAGCTCTGCAGGCAGCTGCATGCGCGAGAGATGCGCCTGCAGCAACACGTGCGCCTTCACGTGCGGGTCGTTGTACTTCACCGCCGCGCCTGAGGCGGCCGTCGGCTTGTGGGGGACCCTGGGAATAAATGAAACAATGTTTAAATAAAACACTATTTAAAAAAAAAGAGAACCGCTTTCAATAGGCTAGTTTCCTACTAGTCAAATTCAATACTTTTTTCCAAACGTCAAGAACGATATTTTCTATGAACTTTGTATAAAACACTCTATTATGACGTCATAAGTTTTTGACGTCAAGTAGCAGATTTATTTCTAGAAATTCAGTTAGAAAAAATCAGCATGCAGCCGTCGGCTTGTGGAGGACTCTGGGGTTAAATGAAACATGTTTAAATGAAAAATAAGCCAGGTTGTCCTTCCTGACACTATAACTCCAGAACACACGAATCGATTTCCACGGTTTTGCATTCGTTGGAAAGGTCTCGGCCTGCGTGAGGTTTATACAGGAATACAGAGAAAGTTATTGGTAGCGAAATGGAGTTTGTCGGGTTTGCTAGTGTTTAAATAAGATACTATTAAAAAAAAAGAGAACCGCTTTCCATTTTATTATTTTTAACAAAGCGAAGAGCTAAATCCCTCTAAATCCCTACCTAAATAAAAAAAAAACATGAACATGAGCCTCCAGCATGGCTTGGAACTAGTCGAGTTCCTCGTCAAACAGTTACGTGAGAAAGCCAATAATGTATGTCTCACGAAACTTATAACAAAAATATAATTAAAACACTGTCTAAATAAGTATTTAAGTGTGGGAGAGTCATGCTTCGGCACTGCTGGGCCGGCTCGACCGGAGTGATACCACGGCCTCACAGTACACCGACGTGAAACAACGCTTGCGATGTGTTTCGTTGTGTGAGTGAGGTTACCGGAGGCCCAATTGGGAATTAGAAGGGGGGGCCTTCCCAATCTTCCCAATCCCCAATTCCCTAACAACCGTTAAATTCCTAACCCCCAAAAGGCCGGCAACGCACTTGTAACGCCTCTGGTGTTTCAAGTGTCCATGGGCGGCGGCGATTGCTTACCATCAGGGGCCTTAGTCTGCTATTACAATTGTGTCAGAATGGTCGATCACTGAGCAGTGCGAGAGGGACGGAGCTATACAACCTACATAGCTCCGTCCCTCTCGCACTGCTCAGTGATCGACCATTGTGACACAATTGTAATAGCAGACTAAGGCCCCGGGTGATACGTCTGCTCGTTTACCGGCGTGTTCCATAAAATGTGTCTCTGCCTACTCACTTGGCAGCCAGCGCCTTGATGATGTTCTCCTCGCGATGTCTGATGCAGAGCTGCTAAATAATTGACACTGTGCAAATAATGTTGTATATATATCTACTCACTTGGCAGCTAATGCCTTGATGATGTTCTCCTCGCGATGTCTGATGCAGAGCTGCTAAATAATTGACACTGTGCAAATAATGTTGTATATATATCTACTCACTTGGCAGCTAATGCCTTGATGATGTTCTCCTCGCGATGTCTGATGCAGAGCTGCTAAATAATTGACACTGTGCAAATAATGTTGTATATATATCTACTCACTTGGCAGCTAATGCCTTGATGATGTTCTCCTCGCGATGTCTGATGCAGAGCTGCTAAATAATTGACACTGTGCAAATAATGTTGTATATATATCTACTCACTTGGCAGCTAATGCCTTGATGATGTTCTCCTCGCGATGTCTGATGCAGAGCTGCTAAATAATTGACACTGTGCAAATAATGTTGTATATATATCTACTCACTTGGCAGCTAATGCCTTGATGATGTTCTCCTCGCGATGTCTGATGCAGAGCTGCTAAATAATTGACACTGTGCAAATAATGTTGTATATATATCTACTCACTTGGCAGCTAATGCCTTGATGATGTTCTCCTCGCGATGTCTGATGCAGAGCTGCTAAATAATTGACACTACAAATAATGTTGTATATATATCTACTCACTTGGCAGCTAATGCCTTGATGATGTTCTCCTCGCGATGTCTGATGCAGAGCTGCTAAATAATTGACACTGTGCAAATAATGTTGTATATATATCTACTCACTTGGCAGCTAATGCCTTGATGATGTTCTCCTCGCGATGTCTGATGCAGAGCTGCTAAATAATTGACACTGTGCAAATAATGTTGTATATATATCTACTCACTTGGCAGCTAATGCCTTGATGATGTTCTCCTCGCGATGTCTGATGCAGAGCTGCTAAATAATTGACACTGTGCAAATAATGTTGTATATATATCTACTCACTTGGCAGCTAATGCCTTGATGATGTTCTCCTCGCGATGTCTGATGCAGAGCTGCTAAATAATTGACACTGTGCAAATAATGTTGTATATATATCTACTCACTTGGCAGCTAATGCCTTGATGATGTTCTCCTCGCGATGTCTGATGCAGAGCTGCTAAATAATTGACACTGTGCAAATAATGTTGTATATATATCTACTCACTTGGCAGCTAATGCCTTGATGATGTTCTCCTCGCGATGTCTGATGCAGAGCTGCTAAATAATTGACACTGTGCAAATAATGTTGTATATATATCTACTCACTTGGCAGCCAGCGCCTTGATGATGTTCTCCTCGCGATGTCTGATGCAGAGCTGCTAAATAATTGACACTGTGCAAATAATGTTGTATATATATCTACTCACTTGGCAGCTAATGCCTTGATGATGTTCTCCTCGCGATGTCTGATGCAGAGCTGCTAAATAATTGACACTGTGCAAATAATGTTGTATATATATCTACTCACTTGGCAGCTAATGCCTTGATGATGTTCTCCTCGCGATGTCTGATGCAGAGCTGCTAAATAATTGACACTGTGCAAATAATGTTGTATATATATCTACTCACTTGGCAGCTAATGCCTTGATGATGTTCTCCTCGCGATGTCTGATGCAGAGCTGCTAAATAATTGACACTGTGCAAATAATGTTGTATATATATCTACTCACTTGGCAGCTAATGCCTTGATGATGTTCTCCTCGCGATGTCTGATGCAGAGCTGCTAAATAATTGACACTGTGCAAATAATGTTGTATATATATCTACTCACTTGGCAGCTAATGCCTTGATGATGTTCTCCTCGCGATGTCTGATGCAGAGCTGCTAAATAATTGACACTACAAATAATGTTGTATATATATCTACTCACTTGGCAGCTAATGCCTTGATGATGTTCTCCTCGCGATGTCTGATGCAGAGCTGCTAAATAATTGACACTGTGCAAATAATGTTGTATATATATCTACTCACTTGGCAGCTAATGCCTTGATGATGTTCTCCTCGCGATGTCTGATGCAGAGCTGCTAAATAATTGACACTGTGCAAATAATGTTGTATATATATCTACTCACTTGGCAGCTAATGCCTTGATGATGTTCTCCTCGCGATGTCTGATGCAGAGCTGCTAAATAATTGACACTGTGCAAATAATGTTGTATATATATCTACTCACTTGGCAGCTAATGCCTTGATGATGTTCTCCTCGCGATGTCTGATGCAGAGCTGCTAAATAATTGACACTGTGCAAATAATGTTGTATATATATCTACTCACTTGGCAGCTAATGCCTTGATGATGTTCTCCTCGCGATGTCTGATGCAGAGCTGCTAAATAATTGACACTGTGCAAATAATGTTGTATATATATCTACTCACTTGGCAGCTAATGCCTTGATGATGTTCTCCTCGCGATGTCTGATGCAGAGCTGCTAAATAATTGACACTGTGCAAATAATGTTGTATATATATCTACTCACTTGGCAGCTAATGCCTTGATGATGTTCTCCTCGCGATGTCTGATGCAGAGCTGCTAAATAATTGACACTGTGCAAATAATGTTGTATATATATCTACTCACTTGGCAGCTAATGCCTTGATGATGTTCTCCTCGCGATGTCTGATGCAGAGCTGCTAAATAATTGACACTGTGCAAATAATGTTGTATATATATCTACTCACTTGGCAGCTAATGCCTTGATGATGTTCTCCTCGCGATGTCTGATGCAGAGCTGCTAAATAATTGACACTGTGCAAATAATGTTGTATATATATCTACTCACTTGGCAGCTAATGCCTTGATGATGTTCTCCTCGCGATGTCTGATGCAGAGCTGCTAAATAATTGACACTGTGCAAATAATGTTGTATATATATCTACTCACTTGGCAGCTAATGCCTTGATGATGTTCTCCTCGCGATGTCTGATGCAGAGCTGCTAAATAATTGACACTGTGCAAATAATGTTGTATATATATCTACTCACTTGGCAGCTAATGCCTTGATGATGTTCTCCTCGCGATGTCTGATGCAGAGCTGCTAAATAATTGACACTGTGCAAATAATGTTGTATATATATCTACTCACTTGGCAGCTAATGCCTTGATGATGTTCTCCTCGCGATGTCTGATGCAGAGCTGCTAAATAATTGACACTGTGCAAATAATGTTGTATATATATCTACTCACTTGGCAGCTAATGCCTTGATGATGTTCTCCTCGCGATGTCTGATGCAGAGCTGCTAAATAATTGACACTGTGCAAATAATGTTGTATATATATCTACTCACTTGGCAGCTAATGCCTTGATGATGTTCTCCTCGCGATGTCTGATGCAGAGCTGCTAAATAATTGACACTGTGCAAATAATGTTGTATATATATCTACTCACTTGGCAGCTAATGCCTTGATGATGTTCTCCTCGCGATGTCTGATGCAGAGCTGCTAAATAATTGACACTGTGCAAATAATGTTGTATATATATCTACTCACTTGGCAGCTAATGCCTTGATGATGTTCTCCTCGCGATGTCTGATGCAGAGCTGCTAAATAATTGACACTGTGCAAATAATGTTGTATATATATCTACTCACTTGGCAGCTAATGCCTTGATGATGTTCTCCTCGCGATGTCTGATGCAGAGCTGCTAAATAATTGACACTGTGCAAATAATGTTGTATATATATCTACTCACTTGGCAGCTAATGCCTTGATGATGTTCTCCTCGCGATGTCTGATGCAGAGCTGCTAAATAATTGACACTGTGCAAATAATGTTGTATATATATCTACTCACTTGGCAGCTAATGCCTTGATGATGTTCTCCTCGCGATGTCTGATGCAGAGCTGCTAAATAATTGACACTGTGCAAATAATGTTGTATATATATCTACTCACTTGGCAGCTAATGCCTTGATGATGTTCTCCTCGCGATGTCTGATGCAGAGCTGCTAAATAATTGACACTGTGCAAATAATGTTGTATATATATCTACTCACTTGGCAGCTAATGCCTTGATGATGTTCTCCTCGCGATGTCTGATGCAGAGCTGCTAAATAATTGACACTGTGCAAATAATGTTGTATATATATCTACTCACTTGGCAGCTAATGCCTTGATGATGTTCTCCTCGCGATGTCTGATGCAGAGCTGCTAAATAATTGACACTGTGCAAATAATGTTGTATATATATCTACTCACTTGGCAGCTAATGCCTTGATGATGTTCTCCTCGCGATGTCTGATGCAGAGCTGCTAAATAATTGACACTGTGCAAATAATGTTGTATATATATCTACTCACTTGGCAGCTAATGCCTTGATGATGTTCTCCTCGCGATGTCTGATGCAGAGCTGCTAAATAATTGACACTGTGCAAATAATGTTGTATATATATCTACTCACTTGGCAGCTAATGCCTTGATGATGTTCTCCTCGCGATGTCTGATGCAGAGCTGCTAAATAATTGACACTGTGCAAATAATGTTGTATATATATCTACTCACTTGGCAGCTAATGCCTTGATGATGTTCTCCTCGCGATGTCTGATGCAGAGCTGCTAAATAATTGACACTGTGCAAATAATGTTGTATATATATCTACTCACTTGGCAGCTAATGCCTTGATGATGTTCTCCTCGCGATGTCTGATGCAGAGCTGCTAAATAATTGACACTGTGCAAATAATGTTGTATATATATCTACTCACTTGGCAGCTAATGCCTTGATGATGTTCTCCTCGCGATGTCTGATGCAGAGCTGCTAAATAATTGACACTGTGCAAATAATGTTGTATATATATCTACTCACTTGGCAGCTAATGCCTTGATGATGTTCTCCTCGCGATGTCTGATGCAGAGCTGCTAAATAATTGACACTGTGCAAATAATGTTGTATATATATCTACTCACTTGGCAGCTAATGCCTTGATGATGTTCTCCTCGCGATGTCTGATGCAGAGCTGCTAAATAATTGACACTGTGCAAATAATGTTGTATATATATCTACTCACTTGGCAGCTAATGCCTTGATGATGTTCTCCTCGCGATGTCTGATGCAGAGCTGCTAAATAATTGACACTGTGCAAATAATGTTGTATATATATCTACTCACTTGGCAGCTAATGCCTTGATGATGTTCTCCTCGCGATGTCTGATGCAGAGCTGCTAAATAATTGACACTGTGCAAATAATGTTGTATATATATCTACTCACTTGGCAGCTAATGCCTTGATGATGTTCTCCTCGCGATGTCTGATGCAGAGCTGCTAAATAATTGACACTGTGCAAATAATGTTGTATATATATCTACTCACTTGGCAGCTAATGCCTTGATGATGTTCTCCTCGCGATGTCTGATGCAGAGCTGCTAAATAATTGACACTACAAATAATGTTGTATATATATCTACTCACTTGGCAGCTAATGCCTTGATGATGTTCTCCTCGCGATGTCTGATGCAGAGCTGCTAAATAATTGACACTACAAATAATGTTGTATATATATCTACTCACTTGGCAGCTAATGCCTTGATGATGTTCTCCTCGCGATGTCTGATGCAGAGCTGCTAAATAATTGACACTGTGCAAATAATGTTGTATATATATCTACTCACTTGGCAGCTAATGCCTTGATGATGTTCTCCTCGCGATGTCTGATGCAGAGCTGCTAAATAATTGACACTGTGCAAATAATGTTGTATATATATCTACTCACTTGGCAGCTAATGCCTTGATGATGTTCTCCTCGCGATGTCTGATGCAGAGCTGCTAAATAATTGACACTGTGCAAATAATGTTGTATATATATCTACTCACTTGGCAGCTAATGCCTTGATGATGTTCTCCTCGCGATGTCTGATGCAGAGCTGCTAAATAATTGACACTGTGCAAATAATGTTGTATATATATCTACTCACTTGGCAGCTAATGCCTTGATGATGTTCTCCTCGCGATGTCTGATGCAGAGCTGCTAAATAATTGACACTGTGCAAATAATGTTGTATATATATCTACTCACTTGGCAGCTAATGCCTTGATGATGTTCTCCTCGCGATGTCTGATGCAGAGCTGCTAAATAATTGACACTGTGCAAATAATGTTGTATATATATCTACTCACTTGGCAGCTAATGCCTTGATGATGTTCTCCTCGCGATGTCTGATGCAGAGCTGCTAAATAATTGACACTGTGCAAATAATGTTGTATATATATCTACTCACTTGGCAGCTAATGCCTTGATGATGTTCTCCTCGCGATGTCTGATGCAGAGCTGCTAAATAATTGACACTGTGCAAATAATGTTGTATATATATCTACTCACTTGGCAGCTAATGCCTTGATGATGTTCTCCTCGCGATGTCTGATGCAGAGCTGCTAAATAATTGACACTACAAATAATGTTGTATATATATCTACTCACTTGGCAGCTAATGCCTTGATGATGTTCTCCTCGCGATGTCTGATGCAGAGCTGCTAAATAATTGACACTGTGCAAATAATGTTGTATATATATCTACTCACTTGGCAGCTAATGCCTTGATGATGTTCTCCTCGCGATGTCTGATGCAGAGCTGCTAAATAATTGACACTGTGCAAATAATGTTGTATATATATCTACTCACTTGGCAGCTAATGCCTTGATGATGTTCTCCTCGCGATGTCTGATGCAGAGCTGCTAAATAATTGACACTGTGCAAATAATGTTGTATATATATCTACTCACTTGGCAGCTAATGCCTTGATGATGTTCTCCTCGCGATGTCTGATGCAGAGCTGCTAAATAATTGACACTACAAATAATGTTGTATATATATCTACTCACTTGGCAGCTAATGCCTTGATGATGTTCTCCTCGCGATGTCTGATGCAGAGCTGCTAAATAATTGACACTACAAATAATGTTGTATATATATCTACTCACTTGGCAGCTAATGCCTTGATGATGTTCTCCTCGCGATGTCTGATGCAGAGCTGCTAAATAATTGACACTGTGCAAATAATGTTGTATATATATCTACTCACTTGGCAGCTAATGCCTTGATGATGTTCTCCTCGCGATGTCTGATGCAGAGCTGCTAAATAATTGACACTGTGCAAATAATGTTGTATATATATCTACTCACTTGGCAGCTAATGCCTTGATGATGTTCTCCTCGCGATGTCTGATGCAGAGCTGCTAAATAATTGACACTGTGCAAATAATGTTGTATATATATCTACTCACTTGGCAGCTAATGCCTTGATGATGTTCTCCTCGCGATGTCTGATGCAGAGCTGCTAAATAATTGACACTGTGCAAATAATGTTGTATATATATCTACTCACTTGGCAGCTAATGCCTTGATGATGTTCTCCTCGCGATGTCTGATGCAGAGCTCGGAGTACTCGGCGGCCGAGGATATGATCTCCAACAGGCCGCGGATCTTCGTCTTGTTCGTGAGAGAGAGCGAGAATAACTCTAGAAGGAGATAGACATTGTTAATTAATTCATTTTTAATTAAGATCTTTCTTAATGACGTCTTATGAGATATTTAAGACTGCTTCGTTGCTCGAGTGGTCATAAGTCTGACTGCCGAAAAAGAGGTCTCGGGTTCGATTCACGGGTCGGGCATAGTATTACTGGACTTATTTCGGTTTTCGAAAATTTCTCAGCAGTAGTCACGTGGTCACGTCGACGTATCAATCCATCAATCCTTCAATCGGTCAATCATTTCAATCGTTATTCTAATGTTAATTCAGTTCTATGTTAGTCAATCAATTCGTTAATCTATCTAGTCAGACAGCTGAGTCAATCACAACCAGACCTTCAGTCGGTCGACCAATTAGTTAGTTAGTCAGATTTTGAGGAAAATTGTTTTTAAATAAAAGTTGTAACTCTTTTATAATAATAAATCAATAATAAATAGTTAATTAGTTAGATAGTCAAGTCAATTCTAATCGGCAGTTTTACAAT
This sequence comes from Spodoptera frugiperda, assembly GCF_023101765.2. Taxonomy (NCBI): domain Eukaryota; kingdom Metazoa; phylum Arthropoda; class Insecta; order Lepidoptera; family Noctuidae; genus Spodoptera; species Spodoptera frugiperda. Next base: position 6,753,002 of record NC_064235.1, on the reverse strand, counting down.
AGACAGTCAGTCAATCAGTCATTCCATTAACACTTTTAACGCCACGGTGGTCACCGGTGACCGACGTTAGCGGAGGATTTGCCTTCAACAGTTTTCTATTGGCAGTCAAAGACTTAAGCAGTCAGTTAGTACGTCAGTCAGTCCACGCAATCACAGTCACTTACCAATAGTAGTATAGTTGATATAATAATAAGACGCGATCATGCCCAAGTTGAGCGGCTGGACGTCCATGTCGTCCTCGATGGCGATGCACTTGGACTGTTCCAGGTCCGTCAGGGTAGTCTCCACCAGCTCCGACAGGTGGTCCGACAGGTGCCTGGTGGAAAGCAAAAGTTAAAAATATATAAATAAATATAGGATGCAGATTTGAAGCCACAACAAAACTCGGGGACATGTCACAGTAGTCATAAATGTTCGATTTAAAATAAGGTTTCTGGTCAATAGTTAAAAATATGGCTATAAACAATTATTTAAGTTTGGCACAAAAGAAAATCTTAATGTTCAATTTAAAATAAGGTTTCTGGTCAATAGTTAAAAATATGGCTATAATCGACTCTTAGTTTGGCACAAAAGAAAATCTTAGTGTGTGGCAATATTATTTTAAGAAAAAAAAACATTTTTAAGTCTTTGACTGCCAATAGAAAACTGTTGAAGGCAAATCCTCCGCTAACGTCGGTCACCGGTGACCACCACGGCTTTCAATGTGTTAAATACAGGGTGCAGATTTGAAACCATAACAAAACTAGGTGTCACAGGAGATGTAGAAATAAGCGAGATTTGCTTTTATCCTAAACTTTCACGGGAATCGAACCCGCGCCGAGTTATGGAGCTACAAGCTATGCGATCTAGCAGCGAAGGGACAGTAGGAAATGAAATAGATAAAGGCGAAAAATTAAGGATGTTATTATGCGAACAAATAAATGATTTATTATATATATGTACTTATATATACTAGTGGTCGCCTAGTGGTCGAAATTCGACCGTATACGATTTAATTTACAATACCACTTAACATACGTTCAAGAATAATTTTTATTTAACTCAAACTCAAACAAACTCTTTTATTTAAACTCTATTCATATGACACGTGAGAATATCATCGCAATGTCTATCGATTTTGACGTTTTGTCAAATACGATCAGATACTATGCATGTGTGTGTAATGTTTTATTTATTAATTTAATGTACTTTATAAGCATTATTTTTGAAAAATATTAGCGTCCTGCACTTCTCCTACACATAAACTATAAGTGTATCAAATTTTATGCTCCTACGTCCGCGCAATTTTCGTAAAAAGCGGTCCAAAGTTTTTGCATCACGTATTAATATATAGATATATTTCATATTAATTTTGATAAAACTAGGAATATAGTGTCAAAAGTCCCCGAAGATCCCATTAGTCGTTGAAAGTAATTTAATTGCATCAAATCACATTTTATATTCAGCTATTTCGTGTTGGACAAAGACTACATACATACATATCATCACGCCTTTAATCCCCGAAGGGGTAGGCAGAGTAGTAACTGCTTAATTTTCGATTTTTTCTAGCTAAATTTCTAGAAATAAGTCCGCTATTTGACGTCAAAAACTTATGACGTCATAATAGAGTATTTCATACAAAGTTCATAGAAAATATCGTATTTGACGTTTCGAAAAAAATATTGAATTTCCACTAGTAGGAAACTAGCCTATTTTCTGAGACTTTCTGGCTCATTTCCCACAACTTGCAGTTTTTTGGATTCGATCACTTTCATTCTAAGGGTGCGATATAACCATAAAATGTAACCGTACCTGTGAGTGACCCGGAGCTGTGGACTACCTAGCGGGTTTACCGGGGCTCCGGGTCGAAAAGCAGGAGTAGGAACGGGGTAGCTTTTAGTCAGTAAGAGTCAAAAACAAATTTTGCGAATGTCCATGGGCGGCGGCGGTTGCTTACCATCAGGTGATCCGTCTGCTCTTTTACCGGCTTATACCATACAATGTTCCCTCACCTGTGAGTGACTCCCTGCAGGTTGTAGTAGTTGGGGTTCTGCGTGAGGCGCCGGTAGAGGAATGTCCACGTGAGGTAGTCCACCGCGTCCTGCTTGTATAGCATACAATGTTCCCTCACCTGTGAGTGACTCCCTGCAGGTTGTAGTAGTTGGGGTTCTGCGTGAGGCGCCGGTAGAGGAATGTCCACGTGAGGTAGTCCACCGCGTCCTGCTTGTATAGCATACAATGTTCCCTCACCTGTGAGTGACTCCCTGCAGGTTGTAGTAGTTGGGGTTCTGCGTGAGGCGCCGGTAGAGGAATGTCCACGTGAGGTAGTCCACCGCGTCCTGCTTGTATAGCATACAATGTTCCCTCACCTGTGAGTGACTCCCTGCAGGTTGTAGTAGTTGGGGTTCTGCGTGAGGCGCCGGTAGAGGAATGTCCACGTGAGGTAGTCCACCGCGTCCTGCTTGTATAGCATACAATGTTCCCTCACCTGTGAGTGACTCCCTGCAGGTTGTAGTAGTTGGGGTTCTGCGTGAGGCGCCGGTAGAGGAATGTCCACGTGAGGTAGTCCACCGCGTCCTGCTTGTATAGCATACAATGTTCCCTCACCTGTGAGTGACTCCCTGCAGGTTGTAGTAGTTGGGGTTCTGCGTGAGGCGCCGGTAGAGGAATGTCCACGTGAGGTAGTCCACCGCGTCCTGCTTGTATAGCATACAATGTTCCCTCACCTGTGAGTGACTCCCTGCAGGTTGTAGTAGTTGGGGTTCTGCGTGAGGCGCCGGTAGAGGAATGTCCACGTGAGGTAGTCCACCGCGTCCTGCTTGTATAGCATACAATGTTCCCTCACCTGTGAGTGACTCCCTGCAGGTTGTAGTAGTTGGGGTTCTGCGTGAGGCGCCGGTAGAGGAATGTCCACGTGAGGTAGTCCACCGCGTCCTGCTTGTATAGCATACAATGTTCCCTCACCTGTGAGTGACTCCCTGCAGGTTGTAGTAGTTGGGGTTCTGCGTGAGGCGCCGGTAGAGGAATGTCCACGTGAGGTAGTCCACCGCGTCCTGCTTGTATAGCATACAATGTTCCCTCACCTGTGAGTGACTCCCTGCAGGTTGTAGTAGTTGGGGTTCTGCGTGAGGCGCCGGTAGAGGAATGTCCACGTGAGGTAGTCCACCGCGTCCTGCTTGTATAGCATACAATGTTCCCTCACCTGTGAGTGACTCCCTGCAGGTTGTAGTAGTTGGGGTTCTGCGTGAGGCGCCGGTAGAGGAATGTCCACGTGAGGTAGTCCACCGCGTCCTGCTTGTATAGCATACAATGTTCCCTCACCTGTGAGTGACTCCCTGCAGGTTGTAGTAGTTGGGGTTCTGCGTGAGGCGCCGGTAGAGGAATGTCCACGTGAGGTAGTCCACCGCGTCCTGCTTGTATAGCATACAATGTTCCCTCACCTGTGAGTGACTCCCTGCAGGTTGTAGTAGTTGGGGTTCTGCGTGAGGCGCCGGTAGAGGAATGTCCACGTGAGGTAGTCCACCGCGTCCTGCTTGTTCTCTATCGTCTTCGTCACTATCTCAGCGTTCATGTGGTCGTGTAGACGGTGGTCCAGGTGGCTCTGGAATACACGTTGTTCAAGGTTATATTAAAGAAATGAAGGTGAAATAAGTTAATTTAGTCAAATTAAGTATGTGAGAGCCATGCTTCGGTACTTCCGGGTCGGCTGGACCGGAGTGATACCACGGCCGAGCAGAAAACCGACGTGAAACAACGCTTGAGTGAACTTACCGGAGGTCCAATTCCCAATCCCCGATTCCCAACAACCCTTAAATTCCTAACCCCCAAAAGGCCGACAACGCACTTGTAACGCCTATGGTGTTTCAAATGTCCATGGGCGGCGGCGATTGCTTACCATCTGGTGATACGTCTGCTCGTTTACCAAAGAAAAGGTTTGCTTTTGAGTTTGAATATACGGAGACCGCTAATGACTTAATTTAAACCACCATATACGAAACATGAGCGAAATACACCCAGTAGGTAAGCCAAAAAGTGCATTATTCTCTTTGAGCAAATATGAAGACTCTCTACAAATTATAGGCATTGTAACAGCGACGATTCACTTTAATATTTGATTAATTTAATTATTTATTTTGTCTGAAAAAGGGTTTTTTTCGGTTTCGTTCATTATGCTTCTGTGCACGAGTACTACTTGTAATTTAATTTAAGTCACTGTATAGTCACCTCGAGCGGCAGACAGTCGTTGAGCAGCTTGGTGAAGAAGGTCTTGTGGTGGGCATTATATATAGCCTATGTTTACTAGTAATTGATTAGATCTAATGTGGTTGAGTTAGAATATAGCCGGTACCTCCAGCGGCAGACAGTCGTTGAGCAGCTTGGTGAAGAAGGTCTTGTGGTGGGCATTATATATAGGCTATGTTTACTAGTAATTGATTAGATCTAATGTGGTTGAGTTAGAATATAGCCGGTACCTCCAGCGGCAGACAGTCGTTGAGCAGCTTGGTGAAGAAGGTCTTGTGGTGGGCATTATATATAGGCTATGTTTACTAGTAATTGATTAGATCTAATGTGGTTGAGTTAGAATATAGCCGGTACCTCCAGCGGCAGACAGTCGTTGAGCAGCTTGGTGAAGAAGGTCTTGTGGTGGGCATTATATATAGCCTATGTTTACTAATAAAGGATTCGATCTAATGTGGTTGAGTTAGAATATAGCCGGTACCTCCAGCGGCAGACAGTCGTTGAGCAGCTTGGTGAAGAAGGTCTTGTGGTGGGCATTATATATAGGCTATGTTTACTAGTAATTGATTAGATCTAATGTGGTTGAGTTAGAATATAGCCGGTACCTCCAGCGGCAGACAGTCGTTGAGCAGCTTGGTGAAGAAGGTCTTGTGGTGGGCATTATATATAGGCTATGTTTACTAGTAATTGATTAGATCTAATGTGGTTGAGTTAGAATATAGCCGGTACCTCCAGCGGCAGACAGTCGTTGAGCAGCTTGGTGAAGAAGGTCTTGTGGTGGGCATTATATATAGGCTATGTTTACTAGTAATTGATTAGATCTAATGTGGTTGAGTTAGAATATAGCCGGTACCTCCAGCGGCAGACAGTCGTTGAGCAGCTTGGTGAAGAAGGTCTTGTGGTGGGCATTATATATAGGCTATGTTTACTAGTAATTGATTAGATCTAATGTGGTTGAGTTAGAATATAGCCGGTACCTCCAGCGGCAGACAGTCGTTGAGCAGCTTGGTGAAGAAGGTCTTGTGGTGGGCATTATATATAGCCTATGTTTACTAATAAAGGATTCGATCTAATGTGGTTGAGTTAGAATATAGCCGGTACCTCGAGCGGCAGACAGTCGTTGAGCAGCTTGGTGAAGAAGGTCTTGTGGTGGGCATTATATATAGGCTATGTTTACTAGTAATTGATTAGATCTAATGTGGTTGAGTTAGAATATAGCCGGTACCTCCAGCGGCAGACAGTCGTTGAGCAGCTTGGTGAAGAAGGTCTTGTGGTGGGCATTATATATAGGCTATGTTTACTAGTAATTGATTAGATCTAATGTGGTTGAGTTAGAATATAGCCGGTACCTCCAGCGGCAGACAGTCGTTGAGCAGCTTGGTGAAGAAGGTCTTGTGGTGGGCATTATATATAGCCTATGTTTACTAATAAAGGATTCGATCTAATGTGGTTGAGTTAGAATATAGCCGGTACCTCCAGCGGCAGACAGTCGTTGAGCAGCTTGGTGAAGAAGGTCTTGTGGTGGGCATTATATATAGGCTATGTTTACTAGTAATTGATTAGATCTAATGTGGTTGAGTTAGAATATAGCCGGTACCTCCAGCGGCAGACAGTCGTTGAGCAGCTTGGTGAAGAAGGTCTTGTGGTGCGCATTATATATAGCCTATGTTTACTAGTAATTGATTAGATCTAATGTGGTTGGCTTAGCTCACTATGGAGATAGCTATGCTCGGAGTATCTTTGCGCGACAAAATCCGAAATATGAAAATTCGCCAAAAAACAAGAGTTACAGACATAGCTCTTAAAATATGCAGGCTGAAGTGGCAATGGGCAGGCCTCGCTCGGAGGACTGATGGCCGCTGGGCCAGGAAGGTGGAGCGTGGGCAGATCTCCCACACACGTGTCATGTGCATGTGAACTTTTATGTTTGTAAACGCACCCACGACACAGGAGAATATCCTAATGTGCCTTAGGATTTTCACCCGTGTCGTTGTAGCAAAGTTTTAAAAAAATAAATAAAAATAGAGCCGGTACCTCCAACGGCAGACAGTCGTTAAGCAGCTTGGTGAAGAAAGTCTTGTGGTGGGCGACGCACATGAGGACGACGACGGCGTGGTCGTCCTCCGTGGGCCTGCAGGCGCGGCCCACCATCTGCAGCACCGTGCTGATCGGGTACGGCTCGTACGCGTGCAGCTTGCCGTTGTACCTGCGGGGGGGGAGGGGGGGAAATGGTCATTATTCTTCAGGTTTTGGTATCAATCCCATGATTCTGGTTGTAGCAGGAGTAAGAACATGGTGGTGATACTCCCTTTTGTCTTATCCAAGGCGGGAGAAGAATACTACCACGTTCCTACTCTTGAATTGGAGCGTTTTTGAATTGGAGCCCCGCAGACAGTTTGCAACTCCAGGAATCACATACGAAATATTTTTTATCTCTGGGAATGCCAGTTTATATTATTTAAAATTAATTATTATAAAGGTAAAACCAGTTTGAACTGTTTGTTTAAGCGCGTTATCTCCGAAACTACAGATCCGAAACAAATAATGTTTTTTGTGTTGGATAGTCCATTTATCTAGGAAGGCTATTATAGACTAAAAAACATTACGTTACGATCAAAAGAAGATATTACGCCGGAATGAGTAATATTATTTTTGTAGGATCATTTCTATTAACGGGTCCAAAGCCATGCACTAGAGTACGGTATCAGTCATAGGCGTAGCCAGGAGGGGTATTTCAATTTTTTTTTGGTCACACATTTTATGGGTCGACTTTCTTGAACCCCCCCCCCCCCCGATATTAAAACTTGGCTACGCCTATGGTATCAGTACTGAGCTACTTACACGTGAGTATCCGCGATGATGACAGTGTGGACATGCGCGGCGAGTCCCCAGGCCAGCTCGGCGGCCACGACGCAGAGCGCCAGCGCGCCCGACTCCAGCAGTTGTTGTACCAGGCGTCTGTCTGCGGGGTCCACGCCCTCGTGCAGGTACGCCACGCCCGCAGCCACCGTCTCCTTCAGCATCTGCAGGAGACGAGATCAATCATATACAATTTGTTAATACACAAACACATTCTCGTGACTACTCTGAGAAAACAACAACACATTGAAAGGCGTGCCAAGAAGCTCATCAATGATGATGCGCTTGTGGAGGCCCGGCTTCAAAGTCTTGAACACAGGCGCAAGGTCGCAAGCCTTTCCGTTTTTTACCGGATACATTTCAGAGTATGCGGGGGAATTGCACAACTTGATTCCCCCTAGTCCTTTTCATCATCGAACCACAAGACAATCGGCGAGGCGTCACCGCTTCATGGTGGATATCCCACCAACTCGCACGAAGCGCTTCGCTTCAAGCTTCCTTGTGCGAACTGCTAGGGAGTGGAAGTGTGGGAGAGCCATACTTCGGCACGAATGGGCCGGCTTGACCGGAGTGATACCACGGCCGAGCAGAAAACCGACGTGAAACAACGGTTGCGTTGTGTGGATGCGGTTACCGGAGGCCCAATTCCCCCCTTCCCAATCTTCCCCATCCCCATTCCCGAACAACAACCCTTAAATTCCTAACTCCCAAAAAGCCGGTAACGCACTTGTAAAGCCTCTGGTGTTTCAAGTGTCCATGGGCGGCGGCGATTGCTTACCATCAGGTAATACGTCTGCACGATTACCGGCTTGTTTCATAAAAAAAAAAACACACAAATACATTCTTGTTACTACTCTGAGAATAATACAGAAAAAAAAATACGTAATTTCTTTTTTAAAACTTTAAATATTTTTGATGTCGTGGCGTGGATGCGTCAAAAAGATATTTACCTAATATATAAAATGTCCATGTTACAATGTTAGTTACCGAAACGGTTTTACAGATTTTTACCAAATTTTATATGCCATGCTTCGGCACGAATGGGCCGGCTCGACCGGAGTGATACCACGGCCTCGCAGAAAACCGACGTGAAATAACGCTTGCGTTGTGTTTCGTTGTGTGAGTGAGGTTACCGGAGGCCCAATTCTCCCCTTCCCAATCTTCCCCATCCCTATTCCCGAACAACAACACTTAAATTCCTAACTCCCAAAAAGCCGGTAACGCACTTGTAAAGCCTCTGGTGTTTCAAGTGTCCATGGGCGGCGGCGATTGCTTACCATCACGTGATACGTCTGCTCAATTACCGACTTGTTTCATAATAAATTAATTTACCATGTTTGCCATAAGAACCATGTGTGTTCATCCGTGATCATGGCGCTTGCAACAGTGCCGAAATATCGGAAACTCATACACATAAATAAACATGGTAAATATCCCGTCTCAAGTTCTAATCATTAAACACTGTTTGCCAGGTCAGCTAGTACATTTTTTTTATGTTAAATGGGCCGACGTTTGACCGCTATCTCGCCTGATGGTAAGTAATGATGGGGCCTACGATGGAGCACGTCTGCCCATAAGCAACCTATTCACTCGGGCTTTGAAGACACCCAGGTTGTACCCATCAGGAAACACAGACTCCGGCAAGGACTTCCACTCCCTAGCAGTTCGCATAAGGAAGCTTGAAGCGAGGCGCTTGTGCGAGTGGGTGGGATATCTACCATGAAGCGGTGACGCCTCGCCGATTGTCTTTAAACGCCGGTCACTGGTGACGTTTAAAGTGTTAAGCATTCAAATCATAGGCGTAGCCAGGTTTTGGGGGTTGTTCGTTTTACTAAAACCTGGCTACGCCTATGATTAAAATAAACACATATACCGTACCTTGTCGTTGATCCTCTTGAGGAAGGGCTGCAGCACGTCGGGGCGCGCGCGCAGGAAGGCGGCGGGCTGCGCGTGCGCCGCGGCCAGCGCCAGCAGGTCGGCGGCCAGTAGGCGGGCTATGTTATATGTACATATAGCATACCTTGTCGTTGATCCTCTTGAGGAAGGGCTGCAGCACGTCGGGGCGCGCGCGCAGGAAGGCGGCGGGCTGCGCGTGCGCCGCGGCCAGCGCCAGCAGGTCGGCGGCCAGTAGGCGGGCTATGTTATATGTACATATAGCATACCTTGTCGTTGATCCTCTTGAGGAAGGGCTGCAGCACGTCGGGGCGCGCGCGCAGGAAGGCGGCGGGCTGCGCGTGCGCCGCGGCCAGCGCCAGCAGGTCGGCGGCCAGTAGGCGGGCTATGTTATATGTACATATAGCATACCTTGTCGTTGATCCTCTTGAGGAAGGGCTGCAGCACGTCGGGGCGCGCGCGCAGGAAGGCGGCGGGCTGCGCGTGCGCCGCGGCCAGCGCCAGCAGGTCGGCGGCCAGTAGGCGGGCTATGTTATATGTACATATAGCATACCTTGTCGTTGATCCTCTTGAGGAAGGGCTGCAGCACGTCGGGGCGCGCGCGCAGGAAGGCGGCGGGCTGCGCGTGCGCCGCGGCCAGCGCCAGCAGGTCGGCGGCCAGTAGGCGGGCTATGTTATATGTACATATAGCATACCTTGTCGTTGATCCTCTTGAGGAAGGGCTGCAGCACGTCGGGGCGCGCGCGCAGGAAGGCGGCGGGCTGCGCGTGCGCCGCGGCCAGCGCCAGCAGGTCGGCGGCCAGTAGGCGGGCTATGTTATATGTACATATAGCATACCTTGTCGTTGATCCTCTTGAGGAAGGGCTGCAGCACGTCGGGGCGCGCGCGCAGGAAGGCGGCGGGCTGCGCGTGCGCCGCGGCCAGCGCCAGCAGGTCGGCGGCCAGTAGGCGGGCTATGTTATATGTACATATAGCATACCTTGTCGTTGATCCTCTTGAGGAAGGGCTGCAGCACGTCGGGGCGCGCGCGCAGGAAGGCGGCGGGCTGCGCGTGCGCCGCGGCCAGCGCCAGCAGGTCGGCGGCCAGTAGGCGGGCCGCCCGGCGCGACGGCACGAACACGGCGGCCGGGCGCGCGCCCGCGTGCCGGACTACTGCGTGGTAGATCGGCTTCGTCATCGCGGCTAGGCGGGACCCCGCGTGGGAGATGTTGAAGCCCTAAGAGTATAAACGATGTTTAAACCATTTATTCCAATAGGGGGACGTCCATTAATCACCTGACACTCAATTAGGGGGGGGGGGGTTCGACAAAAATCACAAAACATCACGAGGGGGGACGGGGGACTTTATAAAATATCACGTGTATTTAATTTTTCACCAAACGCGTGTTTTTTTAGACCTTAAAACCTCACGTGATTAATGGACGACCCCTAGGGTACCGTAAAATCGAGTTTCTTTCTACCGTCGCGAGAGACACTCCGGGCGTTCCGGCCACCGTAAGTGCGGGCCTGCGGTCGGCGAGCCAGGGTAGCTCACCGCAAGCAGGCCGCTGATTTAAAAAAAAAAACGAGTTTGTTTGAACCAAACTTTTAAGGAACTTTTCCAGCTATGTCGCTACGAAGATGTAATAGTGTAAATGTAGCTGTGTAACTATGTGACCGTTTCCACTGACATTAAGCTATGTAGCTGTACGAGGAAGATGCGCAGCTCAAATATGTAATGTATCGATAGTAGGGAAGCCATCCATGGCACAAATCTTTCTATATGAAGAACTTATCTTAGTTGAATCCGTTTCCATCAGTGCTAAGTTATAGCTTAGCAGCTATGCATACAGCTATAGCTTAGATATCCGGATGCGATATCCGGTATCTATGAAAATCGGCCAACATCTATTTTTCATCCCCCTAAATGTTAGAGGGTAGTACAACCCTAATTTTTTTTATTTTCCGCGGACGAAGTCGCGAGCAGAAGCTAGTTGATTATAAAAATTGAGTCAAAGTAACTTTAAATAACTAGGGTCATAAACATTAAATAAAATGATTTTATTGTAACTTTCGTAAGACATACTAAATTAATTATTATGTTATCGGCTTACTCACGTACTGTTTTGACGAGGAACTCGACTAGTTCCGAGCCATGCTAGAGGCTCATATTCGCCGCGTCGTGTGTCGCGGAATGCTGTTCATGAATGCTCGTCAAAACAGTACGTGAATAAGCCGATGCCGATAACTTAATAATTAATTAAATAAAATGTTATATACCTGTATATGCAGCTGCAGAGGCAGTGGCCGGACACTGGGATGGAAATTGAAGGTGGTGTTGGCCGAGCACCCCAACCACTGCGCCACGTCGCGCGCGTCCGCCAGCGGGAGCGATAGAGCCACCATACGTATCTGACGACCTGGGGGACAATATATTTTACTATAAGGTGTTCTAAAAGTAAAACAACGCTAAGGACTGGGTTAAGTAACTATTAAATAACTCTGAGTACGGCGGTAAGAGTTGATGTGGACAATGTAAGTTAAAAATTAAGTAGCATTTTATTATATAAAGCGCTTTAACACTTTCTGCCACGGCTTCAATGGGAGGTAGTGTTGTGTTTGAAGATTACGTACCCCGGATAATAGTGAAGAAATTTCGTACCCCGGACCAGTTAATTCAATTTGAGAACATAAAGGAGTTACATAAACATTGACTCTACTCTGTGTAAAGTGGTTCACTAATACGCACGATGCGTCGCGACAGAGACAGTGAAAGAGATAGCTTTTTTATAACAAACTCATACGTAGATCACGGGACTATGATTAAGGGACCAATTCAAATTAAGGGATTAAGATTTCCCTTTCTTACCCTTAACTTATGTTAGTTAATTTATTAACTTACAACGTCGACATCAACTCTTACCGCCGTACTCAGAGTCATTAGAAATCACCCAGTCCTTAGAAATTGTTTTCGGAACAAAATTTTTTACGTTACTAAGGAATAGTTTAAGTAATCGTTAAATGTCTCTGAGTGCGGCAAGTAATGCCTAATCTTTTACCGCGTCTACAACTCATAATTAAGAGCCCCAATCTAGCTCGAAACTAATCGACCTTCCCCGAAAATATATTTCCACTGTAATAAGGAATAACTCACCAATCTGCGAGGATATGTACCGCATCCGGGAGCAGACGACCTCGAGGACCGGCCCCTCCTCCCCGCCCAGCAGCTGCAGCGCGTCCACTATGAACAGGGACACGCTCTGCACGCTCTTACGTACCTTCCATCTAGGGGAGACAAAGAAATTATTATATATTATCTAACCTGAAGGGGTAGGAGGACATCCATAAATCACGTGACTCAATTGGGTAGTATCCTCGGTCAAAAATAAATTATTACAACTTTTCAATACAATAAAATATTAAAAAATAATCACACTCTCATTCATAAATTTGATGAACTATTTAATTTTCGATTTTTTCTAGCTAAATTTCTAGAAATAAGTCTGCTATTTGACGTCAAAAACTTATGACGTCATAACGCACTATTTCATACAAAGTTCATAGAAAATATCGTTTTTGACGTTTCGAAAAAAGTATTGAATTTGACTGGTAGGAAAGTAGCCTATTAGGGGAGAGGGGGCTTAACAAAAATCACGAGCGGGAGCGGAGGGACGGGGGACTTTTTTTTAGTGGGACAAGACCGCCACAACCTCCCTTACCGTTGCAACTCCTGTGCACCAGGATCTACAGTAGATACAACCATGCAAACACCGGAAAATTGAAGTCCAACGTCCCAGGGACATGAATCTTGGATCCCGCAACGAAATAAATCAGAAGATGTTATTAGAGGAGAAGAAAAAGAAAACGATAGTTTCCACTTCCCTCGGGGAACTTGGAGGACTTAACAAAATATGTGTATTCATATTATATCAAACTTGGGTTTTTATACCTTAAAACGCAATGTATTGTGGATTTTTTCCACTTCCTCCTACCTCCATAAAAGAGCATACATTTTATATTTTGTAATTTTTAACAAAATTTAGAATAATGTTTTATAGGTACTTGTACTACCTATAAAATGCTAACCCACTTGTATTTTGTGTATTAAAAAGTATACGTGACGTGATTAATAAATACTTCGCCCGACTCGGGGATCAAACCAAAACCTTTTATTGTTGTATTTAAGACTACTTGAATAACGGTAACGCCAATCAAAAGTATATTTTGCATGTTATTAATATTATAAATGCGAAAGTTTTTGACTGAATTTGTTTTTTTTTTTTTTAAGCACTGTCCCCATACTAGGTTTCTCAGTCGTGGGTGCGTTTACCAACATACAAGTTCACATACCGTAAAACGGGGTGAATTGGGATCGAGAGGTGAATAGGGACAGAAGAGGGGTGAATAGGTATAGGGAAATTCTTCATAGTATCTATTCACCCCTCTCCAGTCCCTATTCACCCCGCTTTACTATACACATAAAACTTACCTTCTAGAGAGAATGTCCCACTTGTCGGCGGTGGTGACGATGATCTGGCCCTTGTTCAGCAGCTTGTGGTCCGTCGCCGTCTCGCCCGTCAGCTGTACCACCTGCGGACAAACAAAATTATATACTTTAATATTTAGGGAACAGAGAGTATCCAGAGCTGCGGACTACCTAGCGGATTTACCGGGGCTCCGGCTCGAAAAGCAAGAGTAGTAACGGGGTTGTTTTTAGTCAGTAAGAGCTCTCGCCTCACCCTAGGCGGGAGAAGTCATTGGATGATTTTCCCCTCTCAAAAAAAAAAGGAAACAGAGAGTAAAGTACCCTAAGTAAAGCAGTATCCTCCGACCAGGCGGTGATCGTGTCTGGCGGGCTTTCTGCCCAACTGTGGTTCGTTTTCTATCCGTGTTTATTCGCATGTAAACTCTTCCTATCTTTCTTTATCTCCCTCTCTCTCTCTCTCTCTTTCTATCTCTCTCTCTCTCTCTCTCTCTCTCTCCCTCCCTCTCTCTCCCTCCCTCTATCTCTCTCCCTCTCTCTCTCTCCCTCTCTCACACACTATCTCTTAAAGAATAGAGTACTCTTCAATCTCCTTACCTTAACATTAAACCGGGTGCCAAACTTATGGTAGCAGTCTGCGAACACGATGTCTGCGAGCGCGTCCTTGGGCAGGAGATACACGGCTCTTCCCGCCGGGTTGGTGGCTCTCTCTCTCCATCTCTCTCTCTCACAATCTCTTAAAGAATAGAGAACTCTTCAATCTCCTTACCTTAACATTAAACCGGGTGCCAAACTTATGGTAGCAGTCTGCGAACACGATGTCTGCGAGCGCGTCCTTGGGCAGGAGATACACGGCTCTTCCCGCCGGGTTGGTGGCTCTCTCTCTCTCTCTCTCTCTCTCTCTCTCACTCTCTCTCTAAAGAATAGTCGACTCTCTAATCTCCTTACCTTAACATTAAACCGGGTGCCAAACTTATGGTAGCAGTCTGCGAACACGATGTCTGCGAGCGCGTCCTTGGGCAGGAGATACACGGCTCTTCCCGCCGGGTTGGTGGCTCTCTCTCTCCATCTCTCTCTCTCTCTCTCTCACACACTATCTCTTAAAGAATAGAGTACTCTTCTCTCTCTCTTACTCTCTAACATTGAACCTGGTACCAAACTTATGGTAGCAGTCTGCGAACACTCTCTCTGCGAGCTCGTCCTTGGGCAGGAGATACACGGCATCTCTCTCTCTCCGGGTTGGTGGCTCTCTCTCTCCATCTCTCTCTCTCTCACTCTCTCACTATCTCTTAAAGAATAGAGAACTCTCTAATCTCCTTACCTTAACATTAAACCGGGTGCCAAACTTATGGTAGCAGTCTGCGAACACGATGTCTGCGAGCGCGTCCTTGGGCAGGAGATACACGGCTCTTCCCGCCGGGTTGGTGGCTCTCTCTCTCCATCTCTCTCTCTCTCTCTCTCTCACACACTCTCTCTTAAAGAATAGAGAACTCTTCAATCTCCTTACCTTAACATTGAACCGGGTACCAAACTTATGGTAGCAGTCTGCGAACACGATGTCTGCGAGCGCGTCCTTGGGCAGGAGATACACGGCTCTTCCCGCCGGGTTGGTGGCTCTCTCTCTCCATCTCTCTCTCTCTCTCTCTCTCACTATCTCTTAAAGAATAGAGAACTCTCTAATCTCCTTACCTTAACATTAAACCGGGTGCCAAACTTATGGTAGCAGTCTGCGAACACGATGTCTGCGAGCGCGTCCTTGGGCAGGAGATACACGGCTCTTCCCGCCGGGTTGGTCGCCAGGAGTCGTAGGAGAGCCAGCTCAGCCACCACTGACTTGCCGGCGCCGGCCGGGGCGCCAACGAACACGTTTTCGTCCGAATTGTATACTGCGTTGAATACCTGCGGAGAAATTAGGATAATATTATTAAAGTGAAAGTTTGAAAAAACCGCATCAAAACCCGTTGCTTAGTTTTAAAGGGACAGAGGGACAGAGAAAGCGACTTTGTTTTATACTATGTAGTGATTTGAAAGTTTGTCAATCACGCCGAAACTACTGAACGGATTTTGATAAAATTTGGTATACAGACAGGGTATGAGCCAACTTGGATCATTTCAAAAGTATGTATTTATGGTTTAATTTCTTTGACTTTGATAGGATACTTTTTCATCCCACGGGAACACGGGCGAAGCCACGGGCAGAAGTTACCGCTTTTATAGTTTGAAAAAGTGGTATAGAAAATGAACAAAGAAGACAAGAAGTTTAGGAGTGGGAGCAATACGTCATTTCTACGTAAAAAACGTACCTAGAAGTGACGTCACGTGATATTTCAAATCGATATATCTTCGAAAGTATTTGTTTCCGTAAGAAAATAAAAAATACGTGTGTAATGTTTTAAAATAATCTACAAGACGGACGTTGAAATAAAAATTAGTCATCCACCCTATTAGTGGCAGCGATGCGGAAGATATTTTTTTTCATTTTAGTTTTAAGTTAGTTTTTATTCCTTTTTATGTTGTAAATCATGTGTAGTCATAATAATCTACTTCGAATAAATATTAATAAAAACATGTCTCTTACCTGTGTCTGCACGGGATTAAACTGTGGGAAGGTTTCATTATACAACTCCTCAAACTTGGGGTTCCTCAGCGCCGATATGGGGAGCGGCTGTAGGTCCAGCAGTTCTGTGGGGGGGAGGTTCTTCTCGGGGAGGATCAGGTGGCGGAACGACACCGGTAGCTGGGTCTCTGCTGCTATCCATCTGGAATTAGAGGGATGATGTTAGACTACTGCACGGTTGGTGCGGTGGCTGGGCAACTGGCTGCCGCGCAACGGGTAGCGGGTCCGATTCCCGCACGAAGCAACTCTTTGTGTGATCCACAAATTGTTGTTTCGGGTCTGTGTGTCATGTGTATGTGAACTTGTATGTTTGTAAACGCACACACGATACAGGAGAAAATCCTAGTGTGGAGCAACGTTTTTTAATAAAAAGAAAAAAGAAAAGATAACACATCAACAGCCTATAAGTGGCCACTGCTGACCAAAGGCCTCTTCTCACACGAAGGTTTTTTTCTATAAAATCTAAATTGAAATCAATGTATGCGTTCCGGAGTTATGATGCCGTAGATAAACAGACAGACACGTCATACTTATAACACTCCTCTTTTTGCGTCAGGGGTTACAAAATACGTTGCTCCACACTAGGATTTTCTCTTGTGATACCTAGGCCCGAAACAACAATTTGTGGAACTCACAAAAAGTTGCGCCGTGTGGGAATCGAACCCGCTACACGTTGCACGGCACCCAGTTTTCCAACTAGGGCCGCGCCAACTGGTCAAGTCAGGTTTGAGCATTTCAAACTTATAATCAAAAATTATAAGCCCAGGTTTCCTCACGATGTTTTCCTTCACCGTTTGTCAGTGGTGTCTACATAATCTTAGAAAGTACGTATAATTCCCCCTTTCCTAATCTTACCAATCCCCGATTCCCCAACAACCCTTAAATCCCTAACCTCCAAAAAGCCGGCAACGCACTTGTAACGCCTTTGGTGTTTCGAGTGTCCATAAGCGGCGGCGATTGCTTACCATCAGGTGATACGTCTGCTCGTTTACCGTTCCGTGTTCCATAATAAAAGAAGCTAGTGAAAGACTGCCTCGTTGGCCGAGTGGTCGCAAGTGCGACTGCTGAAGGGCAAAGTATTGCTGGGCTTTTTTCGAATTTTCGAAAAGTTCTCGGTAGTAGCACGGAGTCTGGAATCGTGTCCAGTATATGGCAATAGGCTCACCATTGTGTCCTATTACATGGAACTTACAACATAAGTTGTGAAAAGTGTGTGTACACGTAATGCCACTTTACGTGCCATAATGCACCTCTGCCTACCCCTGCGGGGATTAAAGGCGTGACGATATGTATGTATGTATGTAAAATATCACGCTACGATCAACAAGAGCCGAGCAGTACATGAAACCGAGTAGCTAGTGAAAGCCACCTCACCTATCAGACACGACCCTCAAGAAGTACTGCGGCGGCAGTGGCTCGAAGACGGGCACGAACAGCTTCACATGATGCTCGTCCTTGCAGTACTTCTCCTTCAGCAGGAAGTACTCGTGGTGCAGCACCACCTCCGAGTCCACGTCCTCTACCAGGATCCAGAACGCTTCCGATTGGCCGTGGATCTGAGATGAAAAAATATAAATTTTCACTTAATTTTATTTTTATGATTGATTTGTTTTTTTTTTAATTATGGAATTTTCTGAAATAAATAATGTATTATTGTATAATTATAAAAGGTCTAAGAGCTTTCTGTACCCATGTACTTTCCCATGAATATGGGTCCCTGTTATGGCTTAAAACTTATCGAATTACTTCGTCAAACTGTAATTTTAGTAAATAATCATCCAATTGACAAAATCACACACACCACACATGATCAGGGGAAGTGATAAATGAAATGGAAAGAGAAAGAGGTACACCACAAAAGAGTTGGGATGACGACCTTGACGATGAAAGCCTTTGCCACCTGGCAAATGGACACGCAGGAGTGGAGAAAGAATGCTATGATAGCTTAAAATAGATTTTGTAATGCCTGAACAAAAAGGCTATAAATAAATTGTATAATCATCCAATTATAAAATATTTTAAAACTATTATATTTTAACAGAACATATAATATTACAATCAATAGTCCACGTCTGGGCTATTAGGCTTCTTTACTTGAATTATAATCTCCACGATTGATTTTTTTATCTTTAATAGGATAGCTTTATTTGGGTATCACACACCCACAACAAGACTAGCGATGGTAAATACAACTTAAAACGTGTACAC
Organism: Spodoptera frugiperda; assembly: GCF_023101765.2. NCBI lineage: Eukaryota > Metazoa > Arthropoda > Insecta > Lepidoptera > Noctuidae > Spodoptera > Spodoptera frugiperda. Next base: position 6,734,745 of record NC_064235.1, on the reverse strand, counting down.
ACCTTTTCGTCCCAATGGAAATCAGGCGTGATGGTAAGCTCGACCCGGAGCGTGGACCTGGTGATGGGCTGTATGTGGGTGGCGAGCTCCAGCTTCGGAAACTGGTGCACGTACTTGTGTATCATCTTGCCCAGCTTGGGCGCGCGGACCAGCTCTCCAATCTCGTTCGGACCCAGCTCGTATAGCTTCTCCCATGGAAAGTTTTTCTTTTCTAGTTTTTTTATTACCTGGAACATGCATACGTATAAGTTTTTAAACTGACATGGTCACTAACACTAACATTAGAACTTGAGACGAGATATTTACCATATTTATTCATTTCTATGAGTTTCCGATATTTCGGCACTGTTGCAAGCGTTATTAAATTCTTAAATTCTAATGTTAAATACATAATTTTATTATAACTTTCGTGAGATATACTAAATTAATTATTATGTTATCGGCTTACTCACGTAACTGTTTGACGAGGAACTTTACTAGTTTCAAGCCATGCTAAAGACTCATAAGCCGATAACATAATAATGAAATACGTATTTTTAAAAAGTTTGTTAAAACAGCCTCATTAATCTCACGACTGTCGAGCAAGCGGTATCCGATTCGATTCCTAAATCTGTCAGTTTCTTTTTATGGTATAAGCTGGTAAACGAGCAGACGGATCACCTGATGGTGAAGCAAACGTCGCTCACTCGAAACACCAAAGGCGTTACAAGTGCATTGCCTTGGGGGTTAGGAATTTAAGGATTGTTGGAGAATTAGGGATTGGGAAGATTAGGAAGGGGAGGCAATTGGGTCTTCAGTTAGAAAATCGATTCATTTCAGAATACATTTTCGAAACAAATAATAATCTTACAGTTTAACTTAAATATGTGAACATGTAATATAGAGCAGTAATAATAAACACTTACTTCCTCCGGCATCTTCCTAAACTGTCGCAGCGGCGACATGGACTGCCACATGCGACGGTCCACCATCTTGCAGAGAGCCAGCGTCTTGTCCACCAGCTGGGCCCAGCCTGGGGGGGGGATAGAACAATATTTTCTTATTTAATCTTATATTAATTGTTTGTTTATTTGGACAAGCTAATCTTTGGTACTACTGGTTCGATTTGATTGAACACGACTTGAAACAAACAGTTGATCACGCGAAAGCAACGCGATACGTTGTTGTTTTATTATTGTGATAAAAAATAAATCTAATGAGTTTAAAAAAAAACCCGGCGAACCTTTGGGAAAGGAAAGTTGTTTGTAATCGTGATAAATAAAAACGAATCGTCAAAATGTATGTACGCACATAACTTCTGAAAGACTGCACCAAATTGGATGTTTATAATATATAGTCAGAAGGTTTGTATAAAAACAAACTATAGAAAAGAATTGCTGTTAGTCCCGCTAAAACTCGAGAACTGCTGGAGATTTTGGTCTCAAATTATTTGTGGAAGTACAGGGAAGGTTTTATAAGGTGAGAAAAAAAATGTTGGACGCAATACAAAGTTTACCGGGCCAGCTGGTAACTTATTTTTTAACATCAAAGGTACATAAAACAGATTTAAAAAAGGCATAATATCGAAAGTCCTCCCATACCTCGGTGCAGCACGATCTCGAAGATGGCCCGCAGCAGCCTGCACGCGGACTGGGTCACGTACACCATGTCCGCCATCAGCGCGAACCCTCCAGCTTCATAATATTAGTATAGATCTAGTAAGTGCATCATACCTCGGTGCAGCACGATCTCGAAGATGGCCCGCAGCAGCCTGCACGCGGACTGGGTCACGTACACCATGTCCGCCATCAGCGCGAACCCTCCAGCTTCATAATATTAGTATAGATCTAGTAAGTGCATCATACCTCGGTGCAGCACGATCTCGAAGATGGCCCGCAGCAGCCTGCACGCGGACTGGGTCACGTACACCATGTCCGCCATCAGCGCGAACCCTCCAGCTTCATAATATTAGTATAGATCTAGTAAGTGCATCATACCTCGGTGCAGCACGATCTCGAAGATGGCCCGCAGCAGCCTGCACGCGGACTGGGTCACGTACACCATGTCCGCCATCAGCGCGAACCCTCCAGCTTCATAATATTAGTATAGATCTAGTAAGTGCATCATACCTCGGTGCAGCACGATCTCGAAGATGGCCCGCAGCAGCCTGCACGCGGACTGGGTCACGTACACCATGTCCGCCATCAGCGCGAACCCTCCAGCTTCATAATATTAGTATAGATCTAGTAAGTGCATCATACCTCGGTGCAGCACGATCTCGAAGATGGCCCGCAGCAGCCTGCACGCGGACTGGGTCACGTACACCATGTCCGCCATCAGCGCGAACCCTCCAGCTTCATAATATTAGTATAGATCTAGTAAGTGCATCATACCTCGGTGCAGCACGATCTCGAAGATGGCCCGCAGCAGCCTGCACGCGGACTGGGTCACGTACACCATGTCCGCCATCAGCGCGAACCCTCCAGCTTCATAATATTAGTATAGATCTAGTAAGTGCATCATACCTCGGTGCAGCACGATCTCGAAGATGGCCCGCAGCAGCCTGCACGCGGACTGGGTCACGTACACCATGTCCGCCATCAGCGCGAACCCTCCAGCTTCATAATATTAGTATAGATCTAGTAAGTGCATCATACCTCGGTGCAGCACGATCTCGAAGATGGCCCGCAGCAGCCTGCACGCGGACTGGGTCACGTACACCATGTCCGCCATCAGCGCGAACCCTTCCAGCTTCAGCTGCGATATGTACGCCTGCAGGAGGACGTTGATCTTCGCCGAGGGTTCTTCTATGCTCTCCTTTATTGGTATTGGTACCTGGAATGAAATATATTTTTAAATTAATTATTATATTATCGGCATACTCATGTAACTGTTTGTCGCGCTGCAAATTCTAATAGCAGCTGCTACTCTCGTCGAGTTCCTCATCCAAACAGTTACGTGAGTAATGCCCGAATACTCAAACGCTACTCAATTTTAAGTTCCTCGTACTATCTCTGTCATTTACAAAGAATTTGTAGGTGAGAGTGTCTTAAAATTGCCGAGTATTTGACCATAATAACATAATATTTAGTATGTCCCACGAAAGTTATGATAAAATTAAATTATTTTTTAATAAATAAAATGTTATTTTGAGAATATTGACACCGTTTACGTTAGTAAAGTCACGTCTTTTATCTCTGAAGGAGTATAAAAAAGAATCAGTCTATCACACTAATATTATAAATGTGAAAGTTTGTCTGTTTGGATGTTTGTCCGTGAATCACGCTGAAAATACTGAACAGATTTTGATGAAATTTGCTATACAAACTTATTTGCATTGAGCTATCGTGGTGATTAACGCTCAAACCTTCTCCGTGTGAGAAGAGGCTTTGATCAGCATGGCTGATAATGATGATGATGATACAGACAGGGAAAGAGCTGACTTGGGCGATAGGATACTTTTTATCCCACAGTATATAAAAGTAATACCTACTACCCCCCCCCCTCCTCTCAAATTTCCCCCAATCCTTAAACCCGTATCCCCAAAATGCGGACAACGTTCACGTAATTCGGATGTTCATGGGCGGCCGCGATTGCTTACCATCAGATGATCTGTCTGCCCGTCGTACCAGCTTATACCACGAAAAAATATTAAGAACTCGTATCGTATATTTAACAACTGTGTATTCGCACATATAATAATGATTTCCGTCTGTTGTCGGTCAGTTGCTAAGTTGCTCTATTTGCTCGTTCCATTAAGTGTTAGATCCTATTAAAGAATGAGCAAGAAACTCCATAGGTTACTCTTTTCCAAAGGTTCAAATACAATACTGGTTACAATGTCGTTGCTTTAACTATGTGAGAACAATAGTAAAACTAGTATTCAGTCAAAAGTTTAGAAAAAGAATAACCAACTGGCCCGCTATAGAAGTTATGCAATAGCTTAAAAAACTTTAAAAGGCACTCACCCTCTCCATAAGCTTACACAACTCTAGCTTCTCCTCCTCCCTAACAGCAATATGCTTGAACTCCGCAGACAGCGAGAAGACACGGAACAGCTCGATCTCCCCAAGGGTGGGCTTCAGGAGTTGGGAGTAGCATTGCATCGTCTCGTACGTGCAGTAGAAGTGGGACGCTATGCGGCCCAGCTCAGTAGGTTGGAAGTGGCCGGATTTGCGCTCGTAGCGGATTAGGCCCGCTCTGGAAGGGGATTGGGAAATTGTATATTATATGTATATATCGTCACGCATTTTAAACCCGAGGGGTAGGCAGAAGTGCATATTATGGCACGTAATGCCACTATACAATGAACACTCACTTTTCTCCATTTGTGTTGAAAGTCCCATGTACTAGGGGATGAGCCTATTGTCACATACTGGACACATTTCCAGGCTCCGTACTACTACTGAGATTTTTTTCGAATAAAATCCAGTTATACTTCGTCCAACTCGGGAATCGAACCCGACATTTCGTACAACCAGGGTCTAAAGTCAATTAGGAAATTTTATTATTAAGTTATTATATAAATAACTATCGTGAAACATACTAAAATCACGGTTTACTCGCGTAAATTAATGGAGAAAAGCTCTACTAGTTTCCAGTCACACGGGGACTTTTCATCACGAAAAGCGTGCGCAGACGCGGCAACGTCCCGCAGCCTACTGTGGCTCGAAACTAATAGAGCTTTTCTCCATCAATTTACGTGACTAAACTGTGATTTTTTTTAACTTGAACATCTATAATCATGTTTTTTATAAATTCCGATGTATGTACTTCGAAACTAGTCAAGCGTCAAGCACTCTTAAACAGTTTACGTCAAGAATACTAACAGCCGTACTGAGAGATATTGAATGATAACTTAAACTATCTCGCCTCGTTCTGGCGAGAAAAGTTATTAGATGACTCTCCCCCCCCCCCCCCTAAAAAAAAAGGTTAACTGTTTGTAATTACTAAAACCAATATACTGACTTGTCGAGCAGACTGGCGGCGGTATGCACCAGGTCCGCGCGGTGCAGCTCGAGCAGCGAGTCCTCCTGCAGCTTGTCCTGCGAGATGCCGTACAGCGCCGGCTGCCGCAGCATCCGGATGTACAGGTACGTGTAGCCTGGATACAGATGTATTTATATGTTAAATTATTATTATATAAGGTGTTCTAAAAGTATCGGCCACGGCTTTAATGGGAGGTAGTGTTTGAAGATTACAATAGTAAAAAATATAAATGGTTGATTATGAGTTTTTTTTTTCATATAAAAAGGTCTATGTGTGGGTTTGTTATAAAAGAGATATCTCTTTCACCAATAAGTTTTACGTTGTGTGGGTGAGTTTACCGGAGGCCCAATCTTCCCAATCCCCGATTCCAAAACAACAACCCTTAAATTCCTAACCACCATGAGGCTGATAAAGCACTCGTAACGCTTCTGGTGTTTCAAGTGTCCATGAGCGGCGATTGCTTACCATCAAGTGATACGTCTGCTCTTTTACCGGCGTGATTCATAAAAAAAAGACCACCAGTAGGACTAACGCTTGATCTGGAGCTGTGGACTATCTTGTGGATTTACCCGGACTCCAACTCGACGAATAGAAGTAGGAATGGGGTGGTGTTTAGTCAGTAAAAGCCTGACACTCTCTCTCGCCTCGCCTAAGGGCCTATGCACACCACGTTTTTTACACGCGCCATCGACGCGTGTTTGTAGCGATACATACGCGATGCAAACGCGCGTGTGTAGCAATTCTACAATATTGGACGGGTTTGAATTTCAGTTATGAAGTTTTCTGTGTCGAAATGCTCCATTGTTCCAAAGACGTGCGGTGCACCAAATCGCTCGATTGCTACTAGCGTAGATTCACACTTCCCTTTCCTCTCGTTGCGGGGGAAACCCCATCGCTAGCGAAGGCGCGCGCGCTTGCGCTCGCATCGGTGCCGCGCGTTTGTATCTATACAAACGACAACAAACTGCTCTGCAGAATTTAAACGCGCCAGCGCATTGCGTTCCCAAAACGCGCGTTGACGGCACGTTTAAAAAATGTGGTGTGCATAGGTCCTAAGGCGGGAGAAGTCACTAGATATTTTGCCCTCTCAAAAATAGTACTCCCTACTCACCCAGCCAAGTAACAGCATCCCTAACGCTCTGCACGGAGCCGAGCACGATCTCCGCGTTGAGCATGTCGGGTTCCCCCCTAATAAACTGTTTCAGTAAAATAGCAGTGCCCACTCACCCAGCCAAGTAACAGCATCCCTAACGCTCTGCACGGAGCCGAGCACGATCTCCGCGTTGAGCATGTCGGGTTCCCCCCTAATAAACTGTTTCAGTAAAATAGCAGTGCCCACTCACCCAGCCAAGTAACAGCATCCCTAACGCTCTGCACGGAGCCGAGCACGATCTCCGCGTTGAGCATGTCGGGTTCCCCCTTGTTTCAGTAAAATAGCAGTGCCCACTCACCCAGCCAAGTAACAGCATCCCTAACGCTCTGCACGGAGCCGAGCACGATCTCCGCGTTGAGCATGTCGGGTTCCCCCTTGTTTCAGTAAAATAGCAGTGCCCACTCACCCAGCCAAGTAACAGCATCCCTAACGCTCTGCACGGAGCCGAGCACGATCTCCGCGTTGAGCATGTCGGGTTCCCCCTTGTTTCAGTAAAATAGCAGTGCCCACTCACCCAGCCAAGTAACAGCATCCCTAACGCTCTGCACGGAGCCGAGCACGATCTCCGCGTTGAGCATGTCGGGTTCCCCCCTAATAAACTGTTTCAGTAAAATAGCAGTGCCCACTCACCCAGCCAAGTAACAGCATCCCTAACGCTCTGCACGGAGCCGAGCACGATCTCCGCGTTGAGCATGTCGGGTTCCCCCTTGTTTCAGTAAAATAGCAGTGCCCACTCACCCAGCCAAGTAACAGCATCCCTAACGCTCTGCACGGAGCCGAGCACGATCTCCGCGTTGAGCATGTCGGGTTCCCCCCTAATAAACTGTTTCAGTAAAATAGCAGTGCCCACTCACCCAGCCAAGTAACAGCATCCCTAACGCTCTGCACGGAGCCGAGCACGATCTCCGCGTTGAGCATGTCGGGTTCCCCCTTGTTTCAGTAAAATAGCAGTGCCCACTCACCCAGCCAAGTAACAGCATCCCTAACGCTCTGCACGGAGCCGAGCACGATCTCCGCGTTGAGCATGTCGGGTTCCCCCCTAATAAACTGTTTCAGTAAAATAGCAGTGCCCACTCACCCAGCCAAGTAACAGCATCCCTAACGCTCTGCACGGAGCCGAGCACGATCTCCGCGTTGAGCATGTCAGGCAGTTTGCTGACGAGCTGCGACTCGATCGGCAGCTGCTGGTTCAGGAGGGACAGGTAGTACTGCAGCTCCGAGTGGTTCGTTATCAGGATACCTGGGGTACATAGGAAAATACACTTTAAAAAAAGTTAAAAACAAAATATAGTGTATTATTTTATTGTAACTTTCGTGAGACATACTAAATAAATTATTATGTTATCGGCATGGCTTGAAACTAGTCGAGTTCCTCGTCAAAACAGTACGTGAGTAAGCCGATAACATAATAATTAAAATATAGTGTAATGTGGCGGAAACGGAGCGATAAATGATTAGACGTGTGTCCAGCTCAAGATACATTTATTGACTAACTGCTATTACATTGTTACTTATTATCTAACACCACTACAATAGGCACAAGTTTGAGAGAGCCATGCTTCGGCACTGCTTGGCCGGCTCGACCGGAGTGATACCACGGCCTCACAGAAAACTGGCGTGAAACAACGCTTGCACTCCCCTTCCCAATCTTCCCAATCCGCGATTCCCCAACAACCCTTAAAATTCCTATTCCTATGATGGTTAGGAATTTGCGGCCAGCAACGCACTTGTAACACGTCTGGTGTTTCGGGTGTCCATAGGAAGCGATTGCTTACCATCAGGTGATCCGTCTGGTCGTTTACTTATACCATAAAAAAGTTTCGAATCAATTATTATCTAGACATGATGACGGGGTATGAAAATTAAAAATCCATTTAGGTACTCTGTCAGTTAGGTAATGAAAAAATATTAGACACGTATTTTTTTTTATTTTGTCATATAAGATAACAATCTCACACTATTATATAAAACTAAAGAGTTTGTTTGTATGTTCGCACTAATCTCCAAAACCACTTGATTTTTTTACTCGATTTGATATTTTTTACTTTTTTTTTAAGTTAATCTACCATTTGAACTCTCCCTCCTCAAACAAGTACTCACCCTCTCCCTTAGTATCATATTGAGGTCGGCCAGCCCTACCCAACATCTGTAGTACGTCGAGCGCCCCCAATTCCGCCCAGCGCCCCCTTTCGGGGGAGTAGACCTGCGTCCCCTTCACGATGACGGTATGCGCGGGGAGGTTCACCCCCCACGCTAGGGTCGCTGTTGATACTAGGACCTGTGGGACAAAATTGTAAATTTTAGGACCTGATTTTCTATTTTATCTTTCGATAGACACTAAATTACTTTTAAAGACTTAAGCCTACTGTTTCGGATCTCTCGCTCACACTTGTGCAAGTTGTGTGGTGAAAAAACTAAATTTCATTAGCACGCGCGCGTAAAGTTCCAAAATACATACTAGTGTTCTGATAACGCGGGTGCAGGCGCCTCGCGGCTAATAGCTGATCATGCAAAATGTTGTTGCTTTGTTATTGTTATAAAAATAAAACTAATGAGTATACAAAAAAAGTTTCTTTGGGAAAGTTGTTTGTAATCATGAGTACAATCACGTGTTTAAATATCGTTCACTAATTACCAGTCACCCTACATACATATGTCGCTCACCTGTATATGCCTATCAGCGAAGAGATCTTCAACCAGGGTCCTGTCGACCCTGCTCATCCCGGCGTGATGTATCGCGAACCCATACGGCAGCAGTTCGCGAAGTTCCGGGTTCTTTACCTGTTCCGCTTCTGTTCGGAGCACTTCCATGCTTGCTGAGCCTTCCCTGTTACAAGGAAGGTATTTTTCTATTAAACAAGCCGGTAACGAGCATACGTATCACCTGATGGTAAGCAATCGCCGCCGCCCATGGACACTTGAAACACCAGGTGTGTTACAAGTGCGTTGCCGGCTTTTTGGGGTAAGGAATTGGGGATTGGGAAGGGGGGAATTGGACCTATTATTCACTGGTTGGTATTATTCACATCAACTAGTCTATAAGTGTCCACTGCTGACCAAAGACCTCTTCTCACACGGATAATGTCTGAGCATTAATCACCACGCTTGCTCACAAACTTGAGAATCAGACTTAGGAGAAGAGTTTAGATACATTATCCAACTTTAAAAACAAAAATTAAGATTCGCTTTTTTACTAACTTAAACTTTTGATGATGGGAAAAACTTTTATTTGATTAATTTAATGAAATCAGGTGAAGAATCTAATAATAGTTACATTAATAACACCGGTTTTAGTCGAAAGATTGCAAACACGACTCCCAAGCAAGAAGTTTTGGATTCGATTTTCGGATCGAGTTAAAAGTTTTTTTTTGGAAAGTAAAAAAATCTAACTACACCCAACAACCCAAGACATATTATTCATGATTTTCATTATTTCATATGTTACTAGCTTCTGACCGTATTAAGAAGTAACTTAAGCAACTTTTATTTTAGAAAACTGCAGTCACAAAATTAGTTATCAACGCGAGTGAAGCTGCGGGCATCAACTAGTACATACCTATATAATATAACTGTATGTATATAGCTTACCTCAGAAACTGTCCCAACGTATCCTTCTCGAGACACATGTCTCTAATAGCGCGCGCTGTCTTCCCTGTCTCCTTGCGAGAGTGGACGAATACTAGGATCTGGAACATACACAAATATGTTTAAGCCGTTTGCTTTTATTTATGGTATAAGTCAGTTGATGGTAAGTAACACCTGATGGTAAGCAATCGCCGTCGCCCATGGACACTTATAACTTGTCCCTGATTCCCCATTATAATAACCCTCATATCCTGAACTGATTTCTTCTTTCTTTTATAATATGTCAAAGTCAAAGTCAAAGCATTTATTTCAATTAATCCTAAATAAGGCACTTTTGAAACGTCAAACTGAATTGTCCGTCAGTCTGTCTGTCAGTGAAGCTAGGTGCTCGTTCCAAAGTGTTGCTTCGAATGGAGAAAAACGAGTAAGAAATTCCATATGGTTGTCTAATTGGTTATAGAATATATCTAGAGCTCAGTGTGCCTCTTGGCAAAGGCCTCCTCTAACAATTTCCATTGTACTCTATCTCTAGCAACCCCTCTCCACTTTGTTCAATTTTAGTACCATCTTCCCATCTCTTGCTTTGTCTTCCTCTCTTTCTTCTCCTGTCTCCGATTCCCCAACAACCCTTAAATGCCTAAAAGGCCGGCAACACATTTGTAACGCCTCTGGTGTTTCAAGTGTCCATGGGCAGCGGCGATTGCTTACCATCAGGTGATAAGGCTTATACGATAAAAACCGCTTTTTTACCGCTATTTAAAACTTGGTCCATTTTTTTTGTAACTAAACATAGAGATTTCAATCCTATGCTATCCTATTCTATTTCATTTTATTACAATTTTAATACAAAATACAAAGTAATATCAGTGGACCCACCTGATTCCTGCCGGCGTGTTCCATGGTCTTCTCATACACTATGTCGTTCATAACCTGGAACCGCTTCAGTGCCTTCTTCTCAGTCACTCCTATGTACTGCTGTTCTAGGGCTACGGGCCTGGAATTGTGAAAAACATAAATACATACATAACTCCCATGGGGGTAGGCAGAGACAATTGACCGCCAATTACTACGAATCTTACTCACCTCTGTCGCTTCATCAACAGTCATCAGTCTTTTCACGCATGCTCGTAGGTTAAAGGTACTATTTTATTTAGGTAATTGTAAAAAAAATATATGTTAAATTGGGTAGTATCCTCGGTCAAAAATAAATTATTACAACTTTTCAATACAATAAAATATTAAAAAATATCACACTCTCATTCATAAATTTGATGAACTATTTAATTTTCGATTTTTTCTAGCTAAATTTCTAGAAATAAGTTTGCTATTTGACGTCAAAAACTTATGACGTCATAACGCACTATTTCATACAAAGTTCGACGTTTCGAAAAAAGTATTGAATTTGACTAGTAGGAAAGTAGCCTATTGTCAGATTTTAATAAAAGGGGGAACCGCCTTAAATTTTCTTTACTGTGCTTTCATAGCGAGAGCCTTGAGAAGTATGTGTGGAGTAAAATTTTGTGATCGAGTGAAAAATAGTGTTGTTAGAGAAATGTGTGTCTTTAAAGATGATGTAGTGACAAGGATTGAAAATGAAATGTTACGATGGTTTGGACATGTAGAAAGGATGGATAAAAGCAGATTTACGAAAGAAATATACAAGATGGATATGAATGGGGCCGTCGGTAGAGGGCGCCCTAGACGGACATATAACGACCAGATTGGCGATATATTAAAGACCGGCAAAATTTAAAGTACCTTTAACCGATGCGCATGCATGAAACGACTGATGACTGTCAAACTGAGAACCTCCTGTTTTTGAGGTCGGTTAAATCCAAATTAATAATGTAAAAACGTATTTACCTGAACGAGTTATCAAAATAGAAGAGTCCCTGGTCTGGTTTGACGCGCAGGAAGGCCGCCACGTCTGTGTAGTTGGGCAGGGTGGCTGATAGACCCACTAGACGGACCTGTTAACATAGAGAAAAGAAATTTAAATCAACGTTCTGACTATTACATGGGACTTACAACATAAATTGTTAAAAGTGGGTGTACATAGTGCATTACATGCCATAATGTGCACCTCTGCCTACCCTTTCGGGGATTAAAGGCGTGACGATATGTATGTATGTTCTGACTGCCTCGTTGGTCAAGTGGTCGCAATTGCGACTGCCGGGTAAGAAGTTCCGAGTTCGGATTCCCGTGTCGAGCAAAATATAACTTTGGTTTTTCGAAAATTTCTCAGTAATAGGACGGAGTCTGGAAATGTGCCCAGTATAGGCTAGCAATAGCAATAGGCTCACCCCCTATTACATAGGACTTACAACGTAAATTGTGAAAAGTGGGTGTACATTGTACAGTGGCGTTACATGCCATAATGTGCACGTCTGCCTACCCCTTCGGGGATTAAAGGCGTGACGATATGTATGTTTGTATGTATGTATGAGTTTCTGATATTTCTATATGGCGCTTAAATAAACATGGTAAATATTCCGTTTCAAATTCCAATGTTAGTATTGAGTGTTTTTTTTGCAGTTAATGATTTCTTGCAATAGACCAACTATATGGCAATAGGGTCCGTTCACACAGACCGGGTCGGAGAGGAAAGCAAATTTTTATCACGTAGAAAACAAAGTTTTAAGTATTTTGTATTACGGTTCATTTTTTAATGTGCACTGTTTTTGTTAGTAAAAATGCATGACAGCGCTTGAAGTGAAATAATAAAAAGATCTGAACGGCTCCGATCGCGGTTCTTTCTCGCTCGCGCAGCCGATCGGCTCCGAGCGCATCCGTGTCCAGCCGGTGCATGTGAAATAGTTGGCGACTCCGACTCCAAGCGTATACGATCCGATTTGTGCGTTCGAGCAGCCGATCGGGTCCGATTGTGTGCTCTTTGTTGCTCGCGCATCCGATCGGCTCCGAGCACATCCGCTTCCAGCCGGTCTATGTGACATAGTTGGCGACTCTAAGCGACCGACTCCAAGCGTATACGATCCGGTCTGTGTGAAAAGAAAAATGCGCGCCGATGCTCTCCGAGCCGGTCTGTGTGAACGGACCCTTAGGCTCACCCCCTATTACATGGGACTTATAACACAAATAAAAAAGCGATCTCCTCTTACCTCCTCCTGAGTCTGCTCCACAGTCCTCAGGGTCCTGGCGACGAGCGCCTCCAGCACCGGCCCTCGCTCGTCGTGGAGAAGGTGGACCTCGTCAATGATGATCAGGCGCACCAGGTTCGTGAACGAGCGCTCGCCACCTGGGGAGATGTACAGCATTTTAATGGACTTTTTTATGAAATACGCCGCACACGAGCAGATGCGTCACCTGATGGTAAATCTCTAAATGGCCGTCGCCCATGGGCACCTGAAACACCAGAGGTGTTACAAGTGCGTTGCCGGCCTAACCCTTAAATTCCTTACCTGGGGGTAAGGAATTTAAGGGTTAGGCCGGTTAGGAATTTAAGGGTTAAATAATTATAAAAGGGTTAAAAAAAAAGAGCTTATAAAAAATAGGGGGTAATAAAGGTAATGGACATTTTCAATGATAATGCTTTACCAAACTAGTTCTCCGGAGCTGCGGACTACCTAGCGGGTTTACCGGGGCTCCGGCTCGAAAAGCAGGAGTAGGAACGGGGTGGTTTTTAGTCAGTAAGAGTCTGACACTCCCTCTCGCCTCGCCCAAGGCGGGAGAAGTCATTGGATGATTTTACCCCTTAAAAAACTCTTTAGTCCTAAATTCTCACATTCCTAACCTAATCGGCCTATTTACACTGTTGGCGCGATGGCAACACTTTGTGTGATCCACAAATTGTTGTTTCGGGTCTGGGTATGATTTGTATGTGAAATTGTATGTTTGTAAACGCATACACGACACAGGAGGAAATCCTAGTGTGGGGCAAGGTTTTTAAAAAAGAAAATACTTGAGTAACACGGTATGAAATTTGGAACAGGGGTAGATTATGATCTGGAATAACATGTAGGCTACTTTTTATCTAAGAAAACACAGGCAAAGCCGCTGACAATATGCTAGTCTATATACTAATATATAAAACTAAAGATTTTGTTTGAACGCGCTAACCTCCGGAACTACTGGTCCGAATTGAATAATTCTTTTTGTGTTGTATAGTGCATTTATCAAGAAAGGCTATAGGGTATAAAACATCACGCTATGACCAATAGGAGCCGAGCAGAGTGGGTAGTTTAATATATAAAGCCACTTACCTTTCCTAGTAATAATATCCCATTTCTCAGGCGTGCATACAATGAGCTGTGTGGCATCAATCTGTTCTCGAGTGAGCTGGTGATCACCGGTCAGCTCCGAAACGCGCAGGTTGTACGCTGATAGGCGCTTGCTGAAGTTACCGACCTGGGGATTAATGGATTTGTTTTGTTATACTGTTGAAAATGCTGTATTTTAGATATGTACCTGTGAAATAGCTGAACGAAATTATTTAGATCCTAAAACAATTTGACAAGTATGGGGATTAGTGAAAATCCAAAGTCAATAATTATATAACTTATCATCTCTTGAACATGTGGACTGAATTGCCAAGTATAGGGTTTAATGCAAAAGTTGTTTAGTTAATAACTTAATAATGCGCATAGGAGCTACAGAGATATATAGATCATCTTGAAGTCACGAATCACAGTAATTTAAAAACTAAATACGATATCAGAGATGTCACACCAACCACTAACAATACTAATCCCCAACTACATCGACAAGTGTGGGGATTAACGAAAAACTGTCTAAATATATATATATTTTTTAATTCTATTTATATATGTTCTCCCTTAGTCCGTGCCGTTATCATATATTTAAATATGCTTTTTATAAGTAACTCACCATCTCCTGTACAAGAGACCGCATGGGAGCCACATAGATCATCTTGAAGTCATGCACGTTGACTGAGCCGTCATCGTTGACGTGTTTGCCCAATTCCCTCAGTAGGCAGAGTAGAGCTACGTTGGTCTTGCCCGCACCAGTCGGGGCACAAACCAGGAGATTCTCGTCCGTTTCTAAAGCTGCTTTGCAGATTCGACTCTGTTGGGTAGAAAATAGGGTTTATTATCAATAATAGTCCAAGATCCCAGAACCGTAAGAAACAATTAATTTTCTAAGGCATATGTAATGCAGAACGTTTTGGAAAGCACTGGTAAGCGAGCATACGTATCACCTGATGGTAAGCAATCGCCGCCAAACATGGACACTTGAAACACCAGAGGCGTTTTTTTTTTTTTTTGGGGGGGATCATCCAATGACTTTTCTCGCCTTGGGCGAGGCGAGAGGGAGTGTCAGACTCTTACTGACTAAAAACCACCCCGTTCCTTCTCCTGCTTTTAGAGCCGGAGCCTCGGTAAACCCGCTAGGTAGTCCGCAGCTCCGGACCAGAGGCGTTACAAGTGCGTTGCCGGCCTTTTGGGGGTTGGGAATTTAAAGGTTGTTGGGGAATCGGGGATTGAGTTGAAGGGGGGAATTGGGACTCCTGTCTACCGGGTGGCGGCTATTGCTTACCATCAAATGATCGTTTACCGGCTTATACCATAAAAAAATAAATGAAATATTTTTTCTCTTTAAGTTGAATATTTTCAAAACTTTATATTGCTCCGAGCTGCAATCGAACCTGCGACACTGTACATCGCACAGCCCTTGGACCAGCCACTACCTTATAAACAAAACTAGACAAAGAAATCGAACCTGTATCCTGTTCAAATTCTTGAATCCCTCGAAGGCAGGTTGTGCATATTTCGGGAGCTTCTCTATAGGGATGAGGGTCTCGCCTTCATCAAACGGCTTGGGCTTCAGCGCGGGCACGTGGACTTCTTCGTAACCTGATGATGGAGAGGATCTGGGTTAGAGTTTGTTAAGAAAATAATATATGTAACTTAATAGGGACGAGCCCATGAAGCAAGTACAAAGTGGAGATGCAAAAATGGGGTGTTCAAGTGTTACGTAACGTAATTTTTGGAGATTTTTACGAAATCCAATTATGGCATCTGCTCTTTGTATTTGCTTCATGGATGAGCTTATTATTATACATAGGATACAATATCTATGGAATTTCTAAAATGTTTGCTCAATTAGGGAATCGAAACTCCATTTGAGTCGGTCATCGCATTAACAAAGCAACAGTATAAATAACTTTTTTTTTCTTTTTAAAAATTTACGTTGTCCCGCACTAGAATTTTCTCCTGTGTCGTGGGTGCGTTTAGAAACATACAAGTTCACATACACATGACACCCAGACCCGAAACAACAATTTGTGGATCACACAAAGAGTTGCTCCGTGCGGTATCGAACCCGCGACACGTTGTACGACAGCCAGTTGCGCAGTCACCGCATCAACCGCGCAGTCAAAGGTACTACTGAACAGATTTTGATGAAACTTGGCACAGAGCTAGATCTTATCGTTAAACTGATTAGCAAAATATTTTTTGTCTTGACGTTATTTATAAAATTTGACATGATTTTGACCGTGCCAACCGTGCAGTTTAAGGGAACAGAAAGTAAAGTTCCCTAAGTAAAGCAGTATCCTCCGACCAGGCGAGGTGATTGCGTCTGGCGGACTTTTAGCCCAGCTGTTGTTCGTTGATGATTGTCTATCCATGTTTATTTGCATGTAGACTTTGTATGTGCGATGTAGGATTTATGACGTAATTCGTTGATTTGTTTTTCGTCACAATCAACTTTCGTATTTACACACATACACAACTTCACGCCTTTTATCCCCGAAGGGGTAGGCAGAGGTGCACATTACGGCACGTAATGCCGCTACACAATGTACACCCACTTTTCACAATTTTGTGTTATAAGTCCCATGTAATAGGGGGTGAGCCTATTGCCATATGCTGGACACAATTCCAGACTCCGTGCTACTACCGAGAAATTTTTCGAAAATCCGAAAAAAGCTCAGTAATACTTTGACCGACCCGGGAATCGAACCCGAGACCCCTTGTTCGGCAGTCGCACTTGCAACCACTCGACCAACGAGGGAGTCGTTGTTTTTATTTGCTATTTCTTTCTTTCTTTTATGCTTTGTCTTCTTTCATTTATAATAAGAGTAAGAAGCCTTACCCTTCCTCTGCTTCCTGAAGGACCCGGGCGGCAGCTGGCACCGCTTGTTGGCCATGAAGTGCGCCCCGGCCGCGAACATCAGCTCCTCGAGCTGCAGCACCTTGCGGCTGCCCGTCACCTGACCCGTGGAGGACGTGGTCTCCGGGTCCGACTTGTGGCGCTTACGGGGCGCTTCCGATGACTGCTGGGAGGTCTGGGAGGGAAAATGATAATAAGATTTGACTGCACGGTTGGCGCGGTAGCTGGGCAACTGGCTGCCGCACAACGTGTAGCGAGTTCGATTCCCGCACAGAGCAACTCTTTGTGTGAACCATAAATTGTTGTTTCGGGTCTGTTTGTCATGTGCATGTGAACTTGCGTATTCGCACC
This sequence comes from Spodoptera frugiperda, assembly GCF_023101765.2. Lineage (NCBI taxonomy): Eukaryota > Metazoa > Arthropoda > Insecta > Lepidoptera > Noctuidae > Spodoptera > Spodoptera frugiperda. The sequence goes on along the minus strand of NC_064235.1, from coordinate 6,717,596 downwards.
CACGACACGGGACAAAATCCTAGTGTTTTATACGTTGCCCCACAACGTATAAAAAAACGAAGCGAAGCGAAAGCGATTTACATATTTTTTTTATTTCTCAGTAATAGCACGGGCTCTCGAATTGTGTCCAGTATATGGCAATAGGCTCACCCCCCATTACAAGGGACTTATAACACAAATGTGAAAAGTGAATGTACATTGTGTAGCGGCATTACGTCCTATAATATGCCCCTCTGCTTACCTCTACAGGGATAAAAGGCGTGAAGATGGACGACCAAACATTTTTATTTTTGTGTTATTCCCTGTGATAAAAATAAAACTAATGAGTATACAAAAAAGGTTTCTTTGGGAAAGTTGTTTGTAATCATGAGTACAATCACGTGTTTAAATATCGTTCACTAATTACCAGTCACCCATCATATAGAAGTTCCTTACCTCATCGTCCCCCTTCCCAGTCTCCAGCTGCGCCAGTATCTTCTGCAGATGTGGCTGCTTGGACATTTCTTCTCTGATGGCGGCGCGCTCGCTCTCCGACTGAGACGACGCCAGCTTCGTGCAGTATAGTACTGAGGAATGAGGAAATATTTTAGACTTACATTTTATCTAATCGAAAATCAATAGTTATGTATATTATCATATGTATTGTATCATGTCATTAAGTTTTTTGAGGGGGGGGGGAACCATCCAATCACTCATCCCGCCTTGGACGAGGCGAGAGAAAGTGTCAGACTCTTACAGACTTAGCACCACCCCATTCCTACTCCTGCTATTCGAGCCGGAGCCCCGGTAACCAGCTTGGTAGTCCGCAACTCCAGGGGGGAAGGGGGAGAGTAACATTGGCAAATTTTTGTCACTTTCTAATCCACCACTTTCTTAAAATGGAGTGCGAAAGTTTGTATGCAACATTTTACATTTTATATTAAGTATCCATTAAAAATAACACCTAAATCAAAGAATCAAACCCTCCCCCCTCCCCCACCCCCCTCTCACAAAAAACACCAAAAAACAACCCACCTGTATACCGATATTTGTTCAATAGCTTCACAAATTCAAAACAGTCATATCCCAGTAGCAAGACGAGTCTGTTTTCCAGGTCCCTATCATCAGCCGCCTCTCCTAAAGCCGTGAGGACTTCTGAAGACTTGGCCTGGGACACCATGGCGTCAGGGAAGTGGCGGGAGAGGCGCCGCTGGAGCCAGTACGCGTCTATGTCCATGGGGTGGAGCGTCGCGTCTCTTCGCTTCTGGGACTGTTCTTCGGTTAGCTGTGGGTGAAAATTATTGTTAGGTTGCTTTTGCACCAGAGATGTACTATGTAGCTATGTTATGAAGATGTAAGAGGTAAGCTATGAAACTATGTGACCGTTTCATGTACAGCTATATGGGAAGATGTGCAGCTCGAGTATGTGATCTATAGCATCTATTGCACGCATCTTTCCATATAAAAAACATAGTTCAGTTTAACCAGTTTCCACCCTTAAAATAATGATGCAATAATGTAATAATTTCGTTAGTTATGAATTTTATATAACAGAACTCAAATGTGAGAGAGCCATGCTTCGGCACTGCTGGGTAGGCTAGACCGGAGTGATACCACGACCTCACACTACACTGACGTGAAACAACGCTAGTGTTGTGTTACATTGTATGAGTGAGTTAACCGGATCCATGGATGGCGGCGGTTGCTAACCATCAGGTGACCTGACTGCTCGTTAATCGGCTTTGCTAGGCCTTTGTGAGCACTTTAATATAATCTACGCTCCACAACACACGATAGTTTAACAACTACAAATATACTTACATTAGCATGTATAGCGTTCCTCTTGCCCTCCGCATCGCTGTCCTCATCAGCGCTGCTATCCTTCTCCTTCTCATTCTCTGAACCCTCACCATCCTCCTTGTCCTCCTCACGAACCTGATGATAAAAAGAGAATCATAGTTATCTATTTCTAAAACAATTCACGTCTGTAGAAAGTTACGTGGAACAGCCATGCTTAGGAATCCGATTGAAAAAAATAACCTATATGTATAGTTCTTGCATGTTCTTCTCTATAGGAAGCTAAACTTTGGATCGAGCAAATAGATTTACTAGAAAACTGACCGACAGTCAGATATTTTTAATACTGTAATATTTGCTTTGACGTTTTAAAAATGCCTTCCTAAAATAAATTATTTTGACTTTGAACTGCTAGGCCAGCTCGACACTCGAAGTGATACCACAGCCTCACGCTACTTCATGTTTCATAGCGGTAGGATACCGCACTGGTATGAAACAACGTTTCATCGTAATCACCATTAAGCAATGCACTTGTAACATCTCTGGTGTAATGGGTGTTTCTGGCTAGCGCTTGATTGCTTACCATCTGGTGATTCGAGTTTAATGTTTAAACGCCGTATCTTTTGGTAGTAAATTACGGTGCAGCTGACGATGCCTACCTACTTATAAGCTACCAAATCACTTGAGACTTGATGACATCCAAGTTTTGTTTTTCTGGAAACACTAACACTGGCATAGAATTCCAGTACTTAGCGGTTTATCTAACCATTCTAACCCATCTATAAAGTATGTAAGACTAAGTCACTCACCTCTCCGTAGGCATCCTCATCATCTTCCTCGGAGGACTCCTCAAACTGCACATTGATGCCGTATGTCTCATCTATTTCACTGTTGCCCTCGGCCGAGGAGCTGATGTTGAAGTCTGTGATCTTCTTGCCTGGGAACAATAAATTAATATTATTTAGCATCAGCATGAATGTGGGAGAGCCATGCTTCGGCACGAATAGGTCGGCTCGACCGGTGTGATACCACGGCCTCACAGAAAACCGATGTGGAACTACGCTTGAGTTGAGTGAATGAGGTTACCGGAGGCCCAATTACGATTCTCCAACAGGCCTTAACAACAATTTTTAAAAAAGCAATCTCCTTGTTGAGAATGTATAGGAATGGAACCTGAATTGGCCTGTTGGGTAGTAACAACCATTCGCACAACGTCAAAGTTCTAATTCACGACTTTTTTTTCAGTTTTTTACACAATTAAGCAAACATATATAGTTCCTTACAAACTAGCATCAATGTATAAAATTAACAAATACATAACCTCACGCCTATCTCCCATGGGGGTAAGCAGAGACAATGGAACGCCAATTGCTACGAATCTCACACACCTCTTTCGCTTCATCAACAGTCATCAGTCTTTAAAATTAACAAACTCACCCAAATTAACAAGCAAAGCGAATCTCTCATCGGCAACAGGTCCGAGCAGCATCTCAATCTCCTTCTTCTTCTCCGGATCCTTCAACTTATCATTCTTCAACACAACCAGTACTTCATCACAGGCACCGCACAGAATATCCCTCGGCTGGTCTCCGAGAGCACTCTGCATGAAGGTGAGGAGCATTTCGTATGCATGCCTCGTGTGTTGTGCTCGTGGTCGGTATAGGACTCCGGGAGTGTCATCAGCCCATGCTACCCGGGAGGTTTTGGACTTTGATAACTCGTAGGATGCTTCATCTCGTTTCTGTCTCCTGTTGAAGAAGAGATGGTGAATTAGTCAATGTTTTCACTCAAAGGTCTCATTGGCGATGTCACAGACATTGGATCGCTCGATTTCCTCCAATATGGTTGAATTGAGAAGTGCTGGTATACATGTCATATTTGTAAACGGGCGCTGTCAACTGTTGGGCCATTATAAATGTGTAAACTGTCATGTGAAAAGAATTTTTATTTATTTATTTATTTATAAAGGGTTTACCAACAGCTTCTGTGTAGATAAAGCTTAAAGTACAATTTTTATATGTCTAGGACTTACACAGTTGCCAATTATAGGTTAACCAACATTCACAAAAAAAATGACATAATAAGTACCAGTAGAACTAAAATGAGTACATGTAAAATAAGAAAGTAACAGCTAAACCATGCAAACCAAAAAAAAGAAAAACTATTATTAACATTTAAATAAAAAACTAAAACATGTTGCGGTCATTAGCACATAAACTTATAAGAATAATAACAACATTAATTGAAGGACTTACTACTAATAAACCTATAAAAATTAGTGAGAACATCGTGATACCACGACTTACAGTAACTAAGTAAACACAAGTAAATTAAAATAGAATAACATATCAATTTTATTTTATACAAAGTTTTGTCGATGTTGCGATCCATGAGATTCCAGTAATTGGGCCCTAAAGATATTAATCGAAACATTGTAAATGTCAAGATCAGGGGATGATTTAATGACTGAGTTCATCTCTCTGCCGAGTCTGACCAGTGGCGAGTTTACTCCTATATTGGTCCTAGTTGTTGGAATATGATACAAGTTGATTATGGGGTGTCTAGGGATATTGTAAGGTACTTTTAGTCCAACACTTTCTACAAGTTTCATGCAATCTAATTTATTATTTAACAATTTGAAGAAAAATGTAAGATCATGCATCAGACGACGGTCACGTAGAGAATCCATTTCATAACACTGGATTCGTTGCTCATAGGGACACCGAGGAGATATTTTGCCAGATGTATAAGCCAGGTGCTTTGTGAAAGCCCTTTGAATGCTTTCGACTCTCTGTGACTGTACAGCATAGAACGGGTTCCACACTACGCTGGCAAATTCCAGATGACTACGAACTAAGGCGTTATATAGTATTATCTTTGTTCTAACCAGTTTAAACCCTCTTGAACTCCTCTTAAGGAATCCAAGTAGTCGTGCTGATTTCGTGACAATGCCATCTATATGTCTTCTAAAGTTCATATTATCGTCCATGATAACGCCCAGATCACGTACCTCAGTAACTGTGTTCAATACTGCACCTTTGATGCTGTACGATATAGAATCGGACTGTTTCTTTCTGGAAAATCGTATGTGGCTACATTTTTGGACATTAAGCTGCATGTGGTTTAACCTGCACCAGCCCTCTATTCTGTCTAAATCCTCCTGAATTAAGGAAGTATCCTCATGTGAAGAAATAGTTTTATAAATTTTGAGATCGTCGGCAAACATTAAGTACTTACAGTGAAGGATTTGATGTGTGATGTCATTAATGAACAGTGAGAACAGGACTGGTGCAAGATGAGAGCCCTGAGGAACTCCTGAGTCTGCATAGTATGGATAAGACTCATAACCATTGACGACTAGAATTTGCGATCTACGAGCCAAATAGGATGAAAACCAGTTTAGCAGTGGTCCATGTATGCCATTATACTGTAGTTTCGATAATAGAAGAGAATGATCAACTTTATCAAATGCACTGCTGAAATCAGTGTACACAGCATCTACTTCTAACCTTTTATCTAGAGCTAATGTTATATCCGATACAAACTCGACAAGATTCGTCTCTACGCTACGACCAGCTTTAAAACCATGTTGATTAGGTGAAATAATTTTATCAGTATGGCGAGTGATGACAGGACAGACAAGGGCTTCAAAGATCTTTGGAAAACATGATAAAATTGAAATAGGACGATAATTTTTAACATTTGCTGGATCTCCTTTTTTAAAAACCGGGACTATTTTTGCTCGTTTCCAAACATCCGGGAAGGTACCGTCAGCAAGAGAAGAATTAAAAATAAGCTGCAATGGTAGAGCAAGTTCACGGCAACAACGTTTAACGAATAATGGCGGCATGGAATCAGGACCAGGACCCTTCAAGGTATCTATATGTTTAAGTTTACTAAAAACTTGGTTCTCTGTAAATTTAATAGAACTTATAATTGAGTCAGTCCCTGAAAATTCACTAGAATATTTACTTGCCGTAGTATTTGCTGGTGCACGACTAAAAACGGACACAAATTGATCCGCAAAAAGACTGGCAATTTCAGGACCACCACTAACTACCCTATCATTCATAAACATGTCAGCAGGTATGCAAGATTCACCACGACGTTTATCTTTTATAAACCTCCAGAAGGTTTTAGGATTCTTTGGAATATCATTCTCAATATTACTTTTATACCTATTGTAACAGTTATTCATTAATGTGTGGCAGCGACTACGAAGTAATTCGAATGTGAGTCTGTCCCGAGGATTTTTATATTTGCGGTATTTTTGTCTAAATTTCTCCTTTTCAGACAGTGTCCTAATAAGTACGTTGGAAAACCAAGCAGGATATTTAGATTTTTTCTTAGAATATTTGGGAACAAAATTATCGATAGTAGTTTGAAGCACACTATAGAAAGCACCAACCTTTTCATTAATATCAATACAATTTTGAAAAGTACAGTTCCAATTAACGTTTTTAAGTTCATTTTTGATCTGCTCATAGTCGGCTTTGAAAAAGTTGTAGCCAGAACGATAGTTAGTTTTGAGTTGTTTTATATCTGAGAAAGGAATGGATACAAGCAAGTTAGGGTGATGCGAGTCCAATTTAGTTAGCAGGTCAGTAGGCTTGGTGACAGTTAGATTAGATATGTTACTTAATACTAAATCTAAGATTCTACATTCAGTATTTTGGGTGGAATTAAATTGATGCAGTTGGTTTAATGACAGAAAGTCAATCAGAGAGTAGCCCAGTGAGTTTTCATAATTTGATGGCGAGAGATGTAACTCCCCATTATTCCTGTTCCAATCTATGAAACCCAAGTTGAAATCGCCAAGAATCACAACATCGTCAACATCATTTAGTACATTATTGACATTATCTAAGAAGTTCTGCAGAGAATCTAGTTTGACTGGAGGGGGCATATAGACGATACATAATGCTATTTTCTTTATATTATTATTTACAGATAACTCTATAGACAGCCATAGATCTTCAAAATTGCTTTCCCAGTGTTTCATTCTTACAGATTTTATTTTATTACTAACAGCCACCATAACCCCTCCCCCATCCTTTTTGGATACTTTTGAAGTTGATCGATCTCTACGATAAACCACATAACGCGGGTCAATGAACTCTCCATTAGTTATGCTATTATTTAGCCAAGATTCAGTGAAGACAATTACATCATAATTAGTAAGCAAAATATTTTTATAAATGTCCTCAGTTTTTGTTCTCATGCCACGAACATTTTGATAATAAATATCAAGCATAGCGAGTACAGAGAATGTCAAGAACACTGTTTAAAAAAAAGGTAGGTATGTAAGACTAAACTGCAATGTCTGATGGTTTCATTAATTTTAAGCTATCCTGATTACGTATGTAAATAGGCTTTGAATAAATATCCTTTCGGACAAAAATTCGACCATTTCGTATCCAGACAAAGTTATATAATAGTTCTTTGGCCATCTTGCGTGTTGCAGCGTGAAGGTGTTTTCCAGTAGGGCATAAATGCTCGCTAACATAGATAGGCACTCTGTTACCACCAATGCCTAGGTGGTTCGAGTTCAGTTTGTCCGTGGGATGTTTTTTGTTAAAGTCTCCAACGGCAGCCAGAAGGTTGTCACGCTGGCGGGGGCTGCGAAGCTTAGCGATAACAGTGCGTGGGCGGTTGCTCTCCTTATTTAGTTTGGCAACTCTTGTAACTTGCATGATATCATTGTCACCTATATCGCAGCTAGTTACCTTCGCGATATTTTGTAATGTTTGCACTAGGTTTTCGGACTTATCTTCGGGCAGACCGTTGATTTCCACATTGTTTTCACGCATGTTTTGTTCCACAATACATAATCGTGTAGTAAGGTCAATGACATCCTGCTGAAGTTTTGTGTTATCGCTACGTAGTTGATTAATTATGACATCCTTCTCATCAGATCGTTTCTTGAAATCTTCGAATTGCTCATTGAAAAAGCCAAACGAAACTTTGAACTCAGATATTTCTCCTTGTATATTTTTTAACCGATCAGCAAGAAAATCTTTAAAGGACGATTTAAGTGCCGCGGCCAATTCTTCCTTAATTATACCTCTCAACGTGTTTTCATTAAAACAATTTCCCCGGCAGTTTGTCGTGGACTTGGGCTGACTATTATGCTTCCTTAGAGTCACGTTCATTATATCAGGTGAAGTGTTTTGCTTAGCGAGAGTTTTAGGTAAGTTTTTGGGGCTTGATGATTGTTTCTCACTTGGTGATCGACCAAGGTTACCAGTTTTATTGGCCGGGCGCACAGGTGTATTGGTATTATCAGTTTTTAACTGTTTGCAACAGCATTCAGGGCATTTCCAGGTGGTCTTATAAACGTGGTCCATAAGATAGAAATTGTTGCTCGATATGTTCACACAAAAAATGTCAAATCTCAATTTGCATTCACAACAGTTCATAAATTCCATATTATTAATTTCATTCCGACATCCAGCACAAGTATTATTATTCGGTTCCATTTTTTTTTTTTTTCTAACTTTCTTCTAACAAATAAACAGAAAATATTTATTCTGAGCAGAGCGACTCGCAACACGTCTTACTGCTAGCGCACGAAGCGAAAGAGCATATAAATATTTTTTAAACATTCACAAAAAGACAATTGATGTCGTCGGGATCGAACTCGAGTCACTTGTCACGGAAGGCGAAAGCTCGTGAATTCGGCCAATGTGACAGTTATCAATGAGGTTGAAATTGTGGATTCTTAGGCTCTTCAAAGTAGAAAGTTCGTTAAGATACCCCTTAGTTTTATAATAATTTGAACTTATTGTATACATTCGGTGGTTAAATTTTGAAATCACTTTTTCACTTTTTGCCTTTATATTGGTTATTAATGCACTTATTTAGTTATTATTTGATCAACAGAATGACGTTTGTATTATGAATTTCAGTTTAAACACTTCACACACGATTATTTTTAAATTTTATGGATGATATTTAGTGTTTTTATTTATTATGTTTAACTGCACTGTCAATGAATATAATCCGTTGATAACACTATCACTTAGTTATTAGTTGATAATAAACAAATACAGTTAGTTTTATTCACTTATGAACACTATTTATATTTTTAGAACTTTATTAATTACGGCGGGCTTATTTTGTCACTGTTTTCGGTACAGCGCCATCTAGCGGAAAAAAGAATGAAGATGAGAAAGAATGTGACTATCTCCCACTACTAGCATAAGCTGGTTATTCTACTGAACATGTTACGTTGCACGGCAGCCAGTTGCCCAGCCACCACACCAACCGTGCAGTCAATTTACCGTGTAGTAAGTTTAGTATGTCTCACAATAGTTATTTTAAAAATATATATTTGTATTGTCGCAGCTTTAATCCCCAAATTGGGTAGACAGAGGTGCACATTACAGAAAAGACATATAATTATCTACAAATCTAATATTACCATAAACATAAACGCTATAACTCAGACTCGAAATTTATATATAAACAAACCATCTATGACTATTCTTTACTTCTACCCTTTTACTGTAACTAAATAGAGTAAGAAGGAACATCACAGTCATTTCTACCCTTATAATATGTTTCTAAGTATTTCACATCAATCTTAGCCTACATATAAACAGTAATCAATTCAATGACAAAATTCTGATAAGCAATACACTACAGAGTGAAAACAAGGGTACTTACTTGACTTTCCTCTCCTCAGTCTTGTCGGGCTTCGTGCGCTGAGCCCTGTCCCCCATACGGGTGCCTCCGAGCTTCCCAGACAGGGACAACACCTCCCCAGTAGCCTCATCACGACCACGGCGTTCTATCAGCCGCACATCAGCTTGCAACACCAAGTTTGAGTTCTACGGAAAAGTAAAACGCAATTTTATTCAGTAACCTTCAGATAAAATAGGAATTTATGCGTTATATTTAATTTAGATAAGTCTAAAGTATGTTTTTGACCAAAAATGTGCTGCAATTGCACAATAACGAGGAATATTATGCAAAAATAATATGAACAAAATAGAAACTTACGGCTTTGTATTCATATTGCAACTGTCTCGCAGCCGCGTCAGCCATGATTATTTACTTATTTTTAACACAAATCAATATCATTTATACACTTATATTAGTTTTAATTCACTATTTTTTCACGATAACACAACACAAAACAAAAATTGTTAGGTTATGGTTATGCCGCCGTTGTCAGTAGCCATTTTTTGCATAGATTAAAAATCGTTTGGAAACGTTTCTGTTTTGGATAGAAGGTTTTTTGGTTATTCTTTTAGAAAAAGGAAATGTTTCGTTTGGAAAAAATTATATTCTTATGTTGGTAACAATTTTTTCAATGATTACGTAATCTGATAAAAATGTAAACAAAATAATGTTTTAGCACATTCTGATTAATTTAATTAAAGCTTAACATAATTTAATTGTTTATCTACGTATAAAATGCGATTTTTAGCTATCATGACTTAACATATTTATCGATATTTACTTAATTTTAGTTTCCTTTCATTCACACCACTGTAATTTACAATCGAGGTATTTTTTATATGGTTCATAATTTCATGATTTTAGAGATGTTTGTATTAATGTATTTGCTACCTTTCGTAGATATTGACTATTATCATTATTACGATCACGGTTGAGAGGTCTCTGACCGGCGGTCATTGACGTCACGTGACGTATATGTATTAGCATTACAAAAAATGAATCAGATGATTGTTTTTATGGAATAATATTATTATGATATACGAAAAGTGTATGTGGACTCGATTCTTACGTCAGTAGTAGTTATAATAACATGACTTAAGTTTATTTCAAGGAAAATTAAGCAGAAGGAGTATCTAAAGGACTTCTTTATAAGCTGAGCGATATAACCTTAGCGTTTGTTTAGGGGTAGGCAGAAGTTATGGAACGCCAATAAAATTGTTGCGATTCTTACATACTCTGTAGGCAAGACGTAAAAAAACATCGGTTACTATAAAATTAGATGTCACATGTATAAAGCTTATTCACGGAAGGAATAAGCAGACAAGTTTTAAAAAGGGGGAGGGGTCCTTTCCTATTGCTACCAAAAATAACATCAACTGCCTATAAGTGGCCACTGATAACCAAAGGCTTCTCTTCTCAGTCGGAGAAGGTGAGAAGGTGAGCATTAATCGCCACCCTTGCTGAATGCTGGTTTTCAATATCCGATTGTGTGATTCTGAAGTTACTATGTCCGAACTGGGACTGCTGCCTCTTGCCCAATCCATGTTGGGACTTATAATTGAGAACGCAGTCCCTAAGATCAGTAGGTAATATCATGCATGAAGTTATTAGACCCTTAAGTTAGCTAGGCGGACAATCTCCAAAAATATATTTCAATACTACAAAAAGAACTTAGTATCGCTCTGAAAATTAAGTTAAAACACATAAGGTAGTAAAGTAACAATCTCGACCCGAGAGATTTTCGAAGAAAGTACTATTCCACAACAAACTAGAAATGTCATGTTCACGTTTCAAAGTTTACAAACATAGTCACGTGATGTAAACACTGTCATGCGCTCGCACATGGACTGCGCGCGACGTGACGCGACTCGGCGACGGCGACCGGTCGACAACCACTTTATTTCTTCAAGTTGCCCACATTGCAAAGCCCTTATGTTGATGAAATAGCCAGATTTCTGAGATTTTTACTTCGTTTCCTAACTTCTTTTGAGGCTGTTCGTGTTAGAAACAAAATTGGAGAAAAGGCCCTTTTCATGTGACAATTTGCATATGTATTTAGAATATTTTATAACTGCAATAATATTTAGATACATTTTCTTTGGGATTATCGATGTATAATGTTTTCTTCAACTTTTCAAAAACTTTTCGTTCAAGTTGATAGACAATATTATTTCCGGGGAAAACACGGTAAAAAGCCTAATTCCGCGTCAGCCCTAATTTATTGATCCCTAAAAAGAGCTAGGCAAATATAATCAACATGAGTGCGAGTGAGATAGCAATAAAATGTGAGTGTAGTAGTGATGTGCGTGAATCACCCACCAGCCTACAAAATAAGGTTCACTTCTGTCATGGAAGCACATAAACAAACATCGGCGAAATAAATGTGATAAAAAATGGCGGCTCCGTCAAACGGTAGTGGTAATTTAGTAGAAGAATTTGAAGAATCCTTTCAGGTGAGTCGTATTTATTAAAAACAAATCATATTTTCAACAGATTTTGTGTGTAATTTTGCATTTCATTCATAACCTCAACGAAATAGGTTTATTCACAAACGTCAAACTACGATAGTACGATACTTGTGTACCAACCTAGCAAATCTAATCTAATCGTGGCCGGTGTTCCCATTGGTTGAAGCTTCGTATGCTGAATAAAATCGGCAGTCGAAGAAAGTCGAACAATATTCGTGTGTACGTGACAAAAACCACCATACGAAGCTTCTACTAGTCCGCGACTGTCGTGAAGGGATTTTGTTGCAAGCGCATCTCGATCGTGTCGGCCATTTTACTGATAATGTTTTCACATCGTTACGAGAGGTCTATCGCGTGTTTATTAATTGAATTAGTGAACTGAGAACTGTAAGACATTATGTTATATCGAGTTGTTAATCAATAAAAACGTGGATATTTAGTGAACTATGGTGTAATAGTGACTGAAGTGTGATGAAACTAACTTGATTGATTTTTGGTGTTTGTGATAATAAAAACGACAATGTCGGTGGCTGGTGATGATGTTGGTGTGTCTTCGAACGGGATGGCTATACAAGTATTCCGCCCTACATGGGAGGAATTCAAAGATTTCAACAAGTACATCCAGTACATGGAATCGAAGGGTGCTCACAAGGCAGGGCTTGCAAAGGTGATTCCTCCGCCTGAGTGGGTGCCTCGGAAGTCTGGGTACGACCTAGAGCAGCTGAACGTGACGATCCCGTCGCCTATATGCCAGGTAGTGACTGGCAAGCAAGGTTTGTTCCAACAAATTAATATCCAGAAAAAGGCCATGACTGTGAAGCAATTCGCTGTCATGGCGAACTCTGCGAAGTACTGCACGCCTCGTCACACCGGCTATGACGACTTAGAGAGGAAATATTGGAAGAACGTTACTTATGTGGCTCCTATATACGGAGCTGATGTGAACGGGAGTATCACAGACCCTGACGTCAAGGAGTGGAACATCAACAGCCTAGGCACAATCCTAGACTTTGTAAACTCAGACTATGGCATAGAAATCGATGGAGTCAACACCGCTTACCTTTATTTTGGTATGTGGAAGACCACATTTGCGTGGCATACAGAAGATATGGATCTGTATTCTATAAACTATCTCCATTTCGGAGACCCTAAGACATGGTACGCGATCCCTCCGGAACATGGGAAAAGGTTCGAAAGGATCGCTTCCGGTTTCTTCCCGACTTCAGCTAAAACTTGCCAGGCGTTCTTAAGACATAAGATGACGCTGATATCTCCTCAAATCCTAAAGCAATATTCAGTTCCTGTTAATAAAATAACACAAGAAGCCGGCGAGATTATGATTACGTTTCCCTATGGTTACCATGCTGGCTTCAATCATGGTTTCAATTGTGCTGAGTCCACTAACTTTGCTGCCCCACGATGGGTGGAATATGGCAAGCGAGCTACTCAATGTACCTGCAGTAACGATATGGTTAAGATTTCTATGGATACCTTTGTGAAACGATTCCAACCTGACCGTTACGAGTTATGGTTAAAGGGACAGGATATTGGTTGTCACCCAGAACAGCCGGAGAAAATGGTTCCTGCACCTCATCCGTCTGGTCAAGATATTTTATGTAATAAAAATAATACTGAATTGCCAGAATCGTTCATTGAGGCTGAGGAAGAAGGATTGAAGAAAAAGAAGAGACATCCTCTTCATTTGAAGCGAGCAATGGCTAGTAAGAGTATATCAGAAGGTGCCATCGCTGTCTCCATCCTCGGTCATGATGTCATGGATGACGATGAGATGACTATGGCTGAAGGCGACCTAGATATGATGACTTCAATGAAGCGTCCCATAATGCCTCTGCAACCAGATGAAACACAACTTGATGCCCTCGAAGATATTTGGCTAAAAGGAGATGAAATGGAACCCTCAGAAGCACAGCTACCCGATGTTGGCTACATGGATTCTGACAAAGATTCGGACTATGAAGCACCAAAGAATAGAAGGAATTCTAAAACACGGAAAAAGCGTAAAGACAGCCTCAAGAAAGAAGGGAAAGTAAAGAAGGAAGTTAAAGAAGAGGGAGACAGTAAACCGAAAGATGGTGAAGAAGAAAAACAAACAGAGAAAGAAAAGGACTCTACTACTGAAAAGAAGAAGGCGCCTGTACAGAGAAGAGGTAAAAAGGTGAAATCTAAAAAACTGTCTGAGGAACAACTTGAAACTATGGCTGCACTAGTCTCTAATTGGGAATCTCCTCCTCATGTTGAAGAGGAGATCCCAATCTTCAAACCTGCACCGGATACCGTTGATCCTCTCACTACAACCACTAGCGACACAGTTACACCACCATCACAGACGAACTCCACCCCTCCAACCACCGTAGCCACTCCAGTCGCCGTAAAAAAGGAGACCAAGAAACGAAAGTCACCAAAAACTGATGCTGAGAAAGTAGACAAACCTAAGAAAGAGAGGAAGAAGAGAGAGCCAAAACCTAAGAACCCTGACGCTCCTGTGAAGGAGAAGAAGCCACGAAAACCTAGGACACCTAAGAAGATAGCCACTGCTAGTACTTACGAGTACAGCTCTCCAGTCGAGCCTGTGATGTCCAGGCCACATCAGTCCTACAAGCCGGCGACAGTCACGAAGCCAGCCTACCAAATGACGGACATGACAATCCCGTCCCCATCTAAGTCACTATCACCACCAAAACCTGTAACCCCACCTGGCCCAAAACCTGAAAAGTCATATTCAGCCATACTTTTAGACCCCAGTTTACGGGTCCCGAAAGTTGTACCACCTTTAAATAAGAATCCTAGTGCGTTTGAAGGGGAGTTTCATAAGTTTATGACCACGAAGGCCCAATCTCCCCCCCGTCACAGACCGTCCGCACCACGGAGACCAACGCTTAAAGCTTCCCCCCCAAATACTAAAGTAATTGTTGAGAGCGTGGAGTCTCCCCCGGCGCCCCAAAGAGACCATGACTGGGCAATGCCGGTCGGACAGTATAACGACTCAATATTCGTCAACTCTCCTCTAGACTACAGGACGTATACAGGACCTGGTGTGCAAAGGTTACAGCCTCCAGCCGACAGGAGTCAATGGAGACCAGATCTCTACCAGCAGAATCCTATGCCCAACCACCCTATGTCAAATTCCCCTATGCCTAATTCCCCCATGCCTCCAATGTACTCCCAAATGACAAATAATTACTTTAGGAGTCCATACCAGTCACCATGGCAATACGGTTATCAGAAATAAACAGTATTTTTCTAGTTAGGTCTTAGGTAATCCTGTGTCTCAGTTTTGCAATGTTTCGAAGCCCTTAAAAAAGTGTTGATAGGTACTTAAATGGGGCAAAAAAGTTAGGTAAATCCATATTTTGTCTTTTTTTTCCATAGAATCTGCACATGTTATGTGTTGTTAAAGTTACTATGTGTAATTATATGTTTTATCTACACGGTAATGTTATAAAATATATATATTTTCCTAGCCATTCTTCTAAAATTCAATCAAATCGCGTAAAAATGCAGTACTTAATTATTATGTTAGCAGCTTACTCACGTAACTGTTTGATGAGGAACTCGACTCGTGTGTCGCGGAATGCTGCTCATGAATGAGCCTCTAGCGTGGCTAGAAACTAGTCGAGATCCTCGTCAAACAGTTACGTGAGTAAGCCGATAACATAATCATTAATTTCTGCATTTTTAATTTGATTGAATTACAGAAGAATGGCTAGGAAAATATAAATATTTTATAAAGCCGATAACATAATAATTAATTTAGTATGTCTCACGAAAGTTATAATCAAATTAAAATGCAGTAGATTTTTACAATGTAATTATTCAGAGAGCTATAAGGAATATGTATTGAATAGTATATTAAATAAATAGTTGTTAGTGAAGGCAGCAATAAATATGTAATATAAAGTTTCTTAACACTGCAAATTGAGACGTTACTAATTATTTAAGTAAATGACATCGTTAGTTCTAATTTAGGTAAACACGTTTAGGTTACATTACCGCCAATTCATCAGTCAATTAATGGTTACTTACGGAATAGTTTAAGTAATCATTAAATGACTCTGAGTACGGCAGTTCATGTGTTATTAAAAGTAGTAGTTAGACATTTTTCGAAATAATTTCTTCACCCGAAAAACCATTTGTTTGTTATAAAAATATTTTGTATAACAGTATAACATTTGAGCATTTGACTATAATTCTTAAAAGTCCAAAGTTAAGTCAAAATTATTGATTTCAAATAGTCCAGAAAGGCACTTTTGAAAGTCAAATATTATAATACTAATAACGTCTGTCTGTCGGTCAGTCCTCTAGTTGCTCTATTTGCTCGTTCCAAAGTGTAGATTCCTATAGAGAAGAACGAGCAAGAAACTCCACCTCTTAGGACACGATAACCAGTTTTATAACGATGTTTACTTAAATTAGAATTGACTATGTCGTACTATACTAGAATAATTTATTTATCTTATAAATTAAATTCCTTAGAACACTGTAAATTTTCTATTAGCCAGTACGATGACTGATTATAAGCGTTTCATTAAATATTATCACAATGTTTCACTTTTAAGTGTGTATAAATTAAATTTAAATGTAGTAACTAATCATATTATTATTGTCGAAGTTTCGCCCAATCCATTAAGCGCCAATATTGGTTGTAGTAATTATTATGTTAACGGCTTACTCACGTAACTGTTTGATGAGGAACTCGACTAGTTTCAAGCCGTGTTTTTTTATGGGGAAATATCATCCAATGACTTCTCTCGCTTTGAGAGGGAGTGTCAGACTCTTACTGACTAAAAACCACCCCGTTCCTACTCCTGTTTTTCGAGCCGGAGCCCCGGTAAACCCGCTAGGTAGTCCACAGCTTCGGTTCAAGCCATGCTAGAGGGTCATATTTATGAGCAGTATGCCGCGACACACGACGCGTCGTCGTATGTGAGCCTCTAGCATGGCTTGAAACTAGTCAAGTTTCTTCTCAAACAGTTACGTGAGTAAGCCAATAACATAATAATTAATTTAGTATGTCTCACGAAAGTTATATAAAAAAATATTGGCTTTAATAGTTTTGCATTCATTTGAAATTGTGTGTCTCTAGAATCATTAGTGTAAACTGAAATTATTAACCGATTTCAATCCAAAATTGACAAGATTTGTCGTCAGCGGTATTTCCGAAACGATACGACCTTTAAACCTTCAAGAATTAGTCGTATTCCTTTTTAAAAGGCCGGCAACGCCTGTGACTCCTCTGGTGTCCATAGGCAGCGCTGATCGCTTACCATCAGGTGAACCGTCTACTCGTTTGCCCTCTGTTCCATATAAAAAAGATTGATCTTAGTTTTTAACCTTTTGAACGCCAATGGCATGAATAGATGTCATGCGCAAGCGTGCCCTGTGCGCCACCGACATCTATAGATGCCAAGAAACAGATCACAGAGAAAAACAAAATAAACACATTCGATAACATTTTGGAATCCCTAATATTTTCAGGGTTATTTCGTTGAATTTGTGGCTTGGCGTTGAGGGCACAGCGAAGCGTTTATGCTCTGGCGGTCAAAAGGTTAACGAAATCACCCATTTTTTGGTTAAATCGGTTATTCATTTCGTACCTATCTTACGTGATTTTAGTATAATTATGTAATTGGAAGTTAAATTGGAAGTCAAGTTACTAAAAATGTGGAATTATATTTTAGCTGTTTTTACCCGACTGCGCCGAAAGGAGGGTTTTGTTTTGTCTTTCTCGGGTGTCCATTTGATGTGTATGTAGTACCTTTAGTTGTGTACTTGGCTAGTTATACGTCGAAGATGTAAGATTTTTATTTTATTTTAATACAGGATTATTATATTATACAAAAGTATAAAAAAGAAATTAAGAGGTTATAGTTACTTAACCAATTTCAATACGAAATTAAATTAAAAAGATATTATTAAATGTCAAAAATCGACATTATAGATTGGAGATAATTACCGCGGGTACAGTGTTAGACAGGTGCGCTTGTCCATTTTAAAATTTTATTGCTTAAACCCTGCAAAAACATAAAGTCATTCCTCATAAATGTATCATCTAATAGAAAAGCGATAACGTCGCAGCTTAGTGACGTAACACGTGTAATCCCTTAGTCAGTGGTGCGTTTCATGTTGTTCGGCTACTAACCCCACTTCATTCGTGAAATCAAAGTCAATGGGCGGGGCTACAGAGCGTTCAAGTGCTAGTAAATATTATCTTAGTAGTGGTCAGGCGCATGTGGCAACCATTGTACCAATGGTACTTGAATGGAAAAAATCAAAGTACCTCTTTGACGTATAACTCGCCTTTTCAGCTTTATTCTAGACCTAATTACCTAGTTTTAATTTTAAAATATAAGACATTTTTTTTACAATTGACAGAATTAGAAGGGAAGTGAAAAATGTTTATTTAAAAGTTACTTTAAGATGGCGCAAAGCGATTCTGTAACATTCATTCTATGATGAAAATATATTATTTTAAATCAATCTTTGTTTTCTTCAATCATATAACTTTAATCTCTATCATTAAAAAAGAAGTCAAAATTATTTATTTCAAATAGATGAAGGCACTTTTGAACGTCAAAGCAAATATAATAATATTAATAACGTCTGTCTGTCGGTCAGTTCACTAGTTGCTCTATTTGCTCGTTCCAAAGGAGAAGAACGAGCAAGAAACTCCATAAGTTACTCTTTTCCAATCAGGTTCACAATACAATAATTCATGGTTACATTTTTTCGATTGCTTTTAAATGTGAGAACAATGTAACACTAATATTCAGTCAAAGTTATAGAAAAAGAACTTGAGACGGGATATTTATCATGTTTATTTATGTGTATGAGTTTCCGATATTTCGGCACTTCTTTTTTACAACATTACCCCACACTAGGATCTTCTCCTGTATCGTGGGTGTGTTTACAAACATACAAGTTCACATACACAGACGCCCAGATCCGAAGCAAAAATTTGTGGATCACACAAAGTGCGCGGCAGCTATTTACAAGCGCCATGATCCTTTGATTCCTTGATCCATGATTGGTTAGTTCATTCGCGCTGCCAATCAGAGCGCCGAACGCGATCTTGTTTCAATTTCGTTCAACGCAAATGGCAAAGCAAACTCGTACTAAGCTAAGGGTGCCTACAGTTTGTCTTCCATATATAAAAGTGAGAAACAAGCTAACGGAACCTTTTTGGCAGTGTTAAAATATACTCTGGGAGTTGAGTATTAGGAATATTTTTGAGCAAGAGTAGGTTTGGAGCAAGCAAGCAGTAGGTTTGGAATTGAACGAGTTATCATACGTTTTCATAGGTGAACACAGCCGTTACGGAGTTGAGGACATCTCAACTAATATCAACACCGCTCCAACCCAATTTGAACATTAAATCTTATGTCTATGATATATTTCGTAATGTCAATACAGAAACATCGCAAGCGTACCACCCGCTCATTGGCAGCGCGCTTACAACCCTTTTGTATCGTTGTCAAAGTAAAAACGCTGTGCCGGAGCCGTGCCATTCATGTGTGCGATGATATCCAAGTAATGACATCCATTGTTCGCTGTAGACTTAAATGATAACATATAATTTAAAACAAAATAAGTTCTTTCTATAAAAAATGATGATGAGCAGTATTTGTTTTCTTTTTATTTTGACGCATAGCATGTGACAGTCCACTGCTGGACTATGAGCCTCCTCTACATAAGAGGGGTTTGCCATAATCTCCGCAGGCAGGCGGGTTGAAGATCGCAGTATAAAAGGTTCAGGTTTATCAGAGAGCGCTGCTGCCCGGTCTCTGTCTAATGTGTAGCGCCTTAGGGTGTTTTTCCACCAGAGATGTGCTATGCTACGTTGCTGTGAATGCGTTTGGCTTCCACCAATCATATTCATTGGTACACATTACTTAGCACGGGAGAGAAAACTGACTCAGTTAAGCTGTTCTTTTTTTTATAGAAAAATGCGTGCTATGGATAGCTTCCCTGTTACCGATACATCGCATACTCTAGCTGCGCATCTTCCTCGCACAGCTACGCAACTTAGTATCAGTGGAACGGTCACATAGCTTAGCTATTACATCTTCGTAGCATAGCTAGGAAAAGCACTGGATATTAGTTGCACCTTTACATTTCATGAAACAGAGCACACTAGGATCGTCTCCTGTGTCGTGGATGCGTTTACAAACATACAAAGTCACATTCACATCACACACAGACGGCCCGGAACAGTTTTGGTGAATCACACAAATATCCGGTCGCTCGGCCACTGTACCAACCATGCAGACAAATTACATTATGGGATGACATGACACTCATAACATAATACTTCTTTCTTATGTTTGAACTCTCGTGAGGTATACGAATAACGAATGGAGTTTCTTGCTCGTTCTTCTCCATTCGAAGCTTCACTTTGGTACGAGCGCCTAGCTTCACTGACAGACAGGCTGACAGAATACTATTATTTATTTCTTTCTTCGTTAATGTTTCAAAAGTATCTAAGTAAATAGTTTAATTGGAATAAATGATTTGACTTTGACTTTGATATTATAAATTATGTTGAGCAGATGAGCAGCATTGTGTAAAATACTCCTAACGTTGCTATGAGCTCTTAACGTAGCTCAAAACTAGTCAAGTTACCTCGTCATACAGTTACCTATGTGGACATTCTACCTGACTGTAGGATCGGTATAGTTTTTTTATAGAACTAGCTTTCCGCCCGCGGCTTCGCCCACGTGTAATTCGGTTATATATAGCGTTTTTTAATGATCTCGACAGGGCTTTTTCTTCCACAGGCTGAAATCTTGTTACAACTGGAATTAAATATAGCCTGTGTTACTCAGGGATGATGTAGCTTTCTAATGGTGAATGTTTGAAATCGATTCAGTAGTTTCGGAGTTTATCGATTACATGTGTAAACAAATGGGAAATCATCAAATGACCTCTCCCGCTCTGGGTGGAACGGAAGGGAGTGTCAGACTTTTACTGACTAAAACCCACCTCGTTCCTTCAGTTGCCCTTTGCGTTCCGGGGCCACGGTATCTCGTTAGAACTTTCCCGCAGCCCCGGCTCAGTTTATCCCGTTTCCCCCCTTGGGGGTGACATTTCAAAAATCCCTTCTTAGTGCTCACTTATGTTACTAAAGGAACCTCTGTTCAAAATCTCAGACTCCTATACCGAGCGGTATCGGCTGTGCGTTAATAAATCAGTCACCCAATCGCACCCCTAAATCACGATTGGAGGGTAGTTTGAAAAAACTTATAATGTCAAACATATTTACTTGCCTATGTACGTGTTCATGCCAAGTTTCAAGTTTATAAACCCAAGGAATAAGATTTTTCATAGAAACGTTTTTACCCCTTTTCCCCCCTTGGGGGTTGAATTTCCAAAAATCCTTTCTTAGTGCTCCCCTACATATCCCAAGGAACCTACATTCCAAATTTCAGCTGTCTACGACCAGTAGTTTCGACTGTGCGTTGTCTGTCAGTCAGTCACTCAGTAACGGAAGAGTTTTATATATATAGATTTGAAGCTCTCATCTGATGGTAAGCAATCTTCACAGCTTAAGGACACTCGCGCAACACCAGAGCTGACACGAGTGCGTTGCCGGCCTCTTAAAAAGAGTACTGTTTTCTTCGAAAGTTTAAAGAACGGTTTTTGATGGGAGGTTATCATTAAATAACTTCTGCCGTCTTGGGCGAGGCGAGAAGGAGTGTCAGACTTTTACTGACGTTCCTACTCTTAATTCCGGAACCCCGGCAAACGCCTAGCTCATCCACAGCTCCGGGTCGAAAGGACTTAACTTTATTTTACTACTTAATAGGATGGCGTTTGGCCATCATCTCGCCTGGTGGTAAGCGATGATGTGGCCGACGATGGAGCACGTCTGCCCATAAGCAACCTATTCACTCGGGCTTTAAAGACACCCAGGTTATACCCATCAGGAAACACAGACTCCGGCAAGGAGTTCCACTCCCTAGCAGTTTGCACAAGGAAGCTTGAAGCGAAGCGCTTCGTGCGAGTGCGTGGGATATCTACCATGAAACGGTGGCGCTTCGTCGATTGTTTAATGTTTCAGCAAAAGGTGTGATCATCATGTTTATATTGCAGGCATGCCTGAATGTCCTGACGAAGCAGGAGGCGTCTCCGTGCGTGGAGAAGGAGGAGGTGAAGGTGGAAGTCGAGAGGTTCATCGACCTGGCCAGGCAGATGGAGGCTTTCTTCCTGCAGAAGAGGTTTGTTCTGCATTTTTTTTAAATCGTTGCCCCAATAGCATTTTCTCCTGTGTCATGGGTGCGTTTACAAACATACAAGTTCACATACACATGACACCCAGACCCGAAACGACAATTTGTGGATCACACAAAGAGTTGCGCCGTGCGGCAATCGAACCCGCTACACGTTGCACGGCAGCTAGTTCCCCAGCCATCGCGCCAACGAGCAGTCGAGTCAATTTAGCAACCGACTTAAAAGAAGGAGATTGTTAGTTTGACTTGTATGTATTATGTAGGGTGACTGGTAATTATTGAACGATATTTAAACACGTTATTGTACTCGTGATTACAAACAATTTTTTTTTGTATTTTTATCACAATAACAAAACAACTAAATTTCGCGCGCGCGTGCTTTCGTATGATCAGCTGTTAGCAGCGAGGCGCCCGCGTTATCGGAAGACTAGTAAATATTTTGGAACTTTACGCGCGCGTGCTAATGAAATTTTGTTGTTTTGATTGAAAACTAATGAGTATACAAAAAAAAATTCTTCGGGAAAGTTGTTTGTAATCATGAGTAGAATCACGTGTTTAAATATCGTTTACTAATTACCAGTCACCCTTTATGTAGGTTTATCTCGCGATCAGCTGAACCAATTTTGATGCGGTTTTGGAACACTTTTTGGAACTATTTCCAACAATCCAAGCTAGACAAGCAGGTCGGAGATAAACGAACACATCGTCACTTAGTCGGGTATCTGACACCCTTAGAAGAGTAGCGGTGGTGATAAATGTATTCCTCTTAAAAATATGTATGTATGTTTCAGGTTCCTCCTTTCAGCGATGAGACCAGAGTTACTGGTGAAAGAAGATAACAATGAACTTAAATGTGAACTGCAGAGGAAAGAGGAACTCCTGAGGAGACATTATGATAAGATCAGTCAGTGGCAGAACTTGTTAGCTGATCTCCAGGTTTGTATTGAGTCATCTATACTATACTAATACTATAAAGCTGAAGAGTTTGTTTGTTTGATTGTTTGTTTGTTTGAACGCGCTAAACTCCGGAACTACTGGTCCGAATTGAATAATTCATTTTGTGTTGGATAGTGCATTTATCGAGGAAGGCTATAGGCTATAAAACATCACGCTATGACCAATATATGCCGAGCAGAGCGGGTGAAACCGCGCGGAAGTAGCTGGTCATTAATATGTCGGCGGTATTTCCGAACCGATACGACCTTCAAACCTTTAAGAAAAAGCATGCTCCTTTTTAAAAGGCTGGCAACGAACCTGTGACTCCTCTGGTGTTAGGTGTCCATTGCCGTCGCTGATCGCTTACCATCAGGCGACCCGTTTGCCAGCGATTTCATAAAAAAAACATGTAATCAGACACGGACTGTCTATTGCCGTCCACAGTCCTTCCCTAATGACTACGCATTGAGAGATTTTTTTATGGTATAAGCCAGTAAACGAGCAGACGGATCACCTGATGGTAAGCAATCGCCGCCGCCTATGGACACTTAAAATACTAGAGGCGTTACAAGTGCGTTTTTAGGAATTTAAGGGTTGTTTGTAATCGGGCCTCCGCCTTAGGCTTTAGGCTAAAGACATTCTGTCACCTGCATTAAATTTACCGAGGGAACGTAGAAACAAACTATCGTTTTCTTAAACATAAGATACGTATTTTTTCTTGGCATTCATTTTCTTATGGAAACAAATACTTTCGATTTTGTAAAAAAATGATAGGGACAGAACTAGATTTGAGAGCGTCTTAAAATTGAGTACCGTTTGAGTATTCGGACATAAGACACTGGTTCTTCGTGAATTAATCAAGTATTGTCTTTATTAGTCAGGTGATCAATAGAGGCCAAGAAGTCTGGGGTTTAATTACTATTATTAAATTTTCATCAGTAACATTGACGTTAAAAATGTTTTCCTGCCACTTAGACGCTTGAATTCGAACCTGAGACCATTTGCTGTAATTTAAAACCCTAAGAGGACAATTTTTAAATAAATGTTTTTTACACAGGGCCACACAGTGTACAACAAGTGCCAGCAGCAGACTGCGCAGGCGCCGCCCGCCGTGCAACAAGCGCCCGCGCCGCAACACGTCGTGCAACAGAGCGTACAGGTACGTTACATGTTGCGTTACATGTTACACGTTCAATTTCAAATTTAATAATTTAAATCGTTTATTGCATTCCTTAATGTTATAAAGGCAGCGCACGCTGCTCATGATGAAGAGTCCCTTTGTGATACAAACTAGTAGTGCTTTTCTCTATTAATTTACTGTAATTTGTTTTTATGGTATAAGCAAGAAATCGCCGCCGCCCTTGGACACCTGGAACACTAGAGGAGTTACAAGTGCGTTGCGGGCCTTTAAGGGGTTAGGAATTAAAGGGTTTTTTTATGGAACACGTCGGTAAAAGAGCTGACGAATCACCTGATGGTAAGCAAAAGCCGCCGCCCGTGGACACTCGAAACACTAGAGGCGTACATGCGTCGCCGGCCATTTGGGTGTTAGGAATTTAAGGGTTGTTGGGGATTCGGAAGATTGGGAAGGGCGATAATTGGGGCTCCGGTAACCTCACTCACACAACAAAACACAACGCAAGCGTTGTTTCACGTCGGTTTTCTGCTCGGCCGTGGTATCACTCCGGTCGAGCCGGCCCAGCAGTGCCGAAGCATGGCTCTCTCACACTAGATCTTTGAATGATTATCTTGTTTTTCTACTTATCCTCCTTTAATTAATTATTCCAGGCGCAACAAATGGCCGCAGCGGCCGCGCAACAAGCCGTGCTACAGCAACAGGCGGCGTTACAGCAACAACAGGTACCCCGCCCCCCGCACCCGCCCGCGTACCCCGCGAACGTGCAACGTCGGTAGCGACTGTAACATTGCTTCGAACAACGATCTGATATTTTGTTACACGGTGTAACAAGCAATGAATTATCTTTTTGAAAGTTGGTACATACATACATATCGTCACGCCTTTAATCCCTGAAGGGGTAGGCAGAGGTGCACATTATGGCACGTAATGCCGCTGTGTACACCCACTTTTCACAATTTATGTTGTAAGTCCCATGTAATAGGTGGTGAGCCTATTACCATATACCGGGCACATTTCCAGACCTATGATGCTACCAATGAGAAATATTTGGAAAACCAAACAAAGCCCAGTAGTATTTCGCCCGACCCGGGAATCGAACCCGAGTCCCCTTGCCCGGCAGTCACACTTGCAACCACTCGGCCAACGAGGCAGTCAGTAAAAGTTGGTTTAAAACTTAAAACAATCCACTGCTGTACTATGAGCCTCCTCTACATAAGTGGGGTTTGACATAATCTCCGCAGGCAGGCGGGTTAGAGATCGCAGTGTAAAAGGTTCAGGTTTATCAGAGAACGCTGCTGCACGGTCTCTGTCTAATGTTTAGTCACTTTGTCGGGTATATGACACCCGCGGGAAGAGTAGGGGTGGTGATAAATGTATTCCACCAAAAATCAACTCTATTTTTTGATCACCATTAAGACTGATTTTCTTTTAAATTTCAAAAGGTAGTTTTGTGAAGTAAGATTTTTCAAATTTGCCCAATGTAAAGTGAACCTTAATTGCATGGCGTTAAAGTTTATACTTGTTAATCTTATTCGTAATATTTTGGTTTGATTTCGTAAGATGATTATTTTATAAGTTTATTTTTAGTGATTTAATCATTCGGTGATTGGCGATTATGATAATTGTGAAACTATTTTTATAATTCATATTCATACACAAAAATCAACTCTATTTTTTGATACATTAAGCTGATTTTTGTGAGACAAAAATTTTGTGAAGATTTTTCAAATTTACCCAATGTAAAGTGAACCTTAATTGCATGGCGTTAAAGTTTATAGCTGTTAATCTTATTCGTAATATTTTGGTTTGAACATTTATGTAAGATGATTATTTTATAAGTTTATTTTTAGTTTTATTACAGTATTAGACAAAATCTCAATAATTATTAATATTTTCTCATAATCACCACATTATCGTGCGCTAGACGCGGCGACTCTGTACCAAAGCGCGACGTCGCTCTGCACACGCTGCTCATAATGAAGAGTCCCTCTGTGACTCGAAACTATTTGAGCTTTTTAGATTTTATTCCGCTTGTAGATGTATTTTCAGCATGCGGTGTGCACATTCTGAAAAATGTGCATCTATAAGCGGAATTAAAACTAAAGATTTATTAAATTTATTGTGAGCCCTACGATGTACTAGTACGGTATTTTGTCTAATACTGTAAAACCTAGTTTTATTCGTAATCATTAATTTTAGTATTTAATAATAGGGATGATGACGGGGTATGAAAATTAAAAATCCGTAACCAACATAAATTATTTAAGTCCGTCGGTTAGGTGATGAAAAAATATTAGACATGTATTTTTTTATTTTGTCATATAAGATAACAATACTTAGATAAAACGAATCAAAGTTTAGGAGTGGGACCAAATACGTCATTTCTACGTATAAAATGTACCTAGAAGTGATGTCACGCGATATTTCAAATCAATATATCTTTGAAAGTATTTGTTTCTGTAAGAAAATAAAAAATACGTGTGTAATATTTTAAAATAATCTACAAGACGGACATTAAAATAAAAAGTCATCTACCCTATTACAATTTTCTTTTGTTCAATAAGTAGATAGACGCAAGTTTAACATTTATTTAAAAAATATATAATTTTGATTTCCTCCATTATTTTTTGTTTCATTTATTTTTTTACCTGACCACACCGCTTTAGAATTTTTGATCTGGCCACACATGCAAGGTATGTAGTTTTTTTTTTATCAGCATTTTTTTGCTTTTGCACTATGTATAGTGACTCCACATATTTGTAAGAAGTAAAAACATATTATAGCACTACAAAAATAAATATATGAAGCACGACTGGGTATATAAAAATGTTATCTTAATTTATCATGAAATCAGTGATGACATCTATCGTCACATAATAAGAGATATCAAGCAACTGAACCAACAGATGGCGCATTTAGCAAATTTAATATTATCCATACAACATTTCTTCAACTGCCCGTGATAGTCCACTGTTAAACTAAGGGCGTCAAAAGGTTCAGGTTTATTAAAGCAAATGTGTATGTTACTCATTTATATAAGCCCTTGTTTTAGCTTGAAATTAGTTTAGCACCGTCCTAAAATTAGTTACATAGGTAAACTGTTACTGGCAAATGTGTAGTTCTAGCCTCTTATGAAATGAGCTGCGCACTACCTGGTGGGTTACCATCAGTTCTTATGTTTTTATTTTGGCTAAAAAGCTTAGGATACGGGGTAGTTAAAACTACGGAAGGTCTCCATGTAATTGACGTTAGCACATTAATAAAGTCTTTATGAATGACTTCGTTTAACTCCAGTCTTAGCCCGGCCCTTAGAAAAAGGTTTTTAAAATATCAATGAAAAAGGGAGCAGTGAGTAATCTCCTTGTAGGAGCTCGTAGCCGCGCTACGCACGTACCGGGAAATTCTATGGGGAATGTAGTATGTGGAAGAAAACACCGATATCTGTGTACAAGCAGCTTTATTAAACTGAAGTAAATGTAACATGTAGATACTTATATTTACGTAAGACAATGTGATTGCGGGCGTCAGCATAAAATAGTCGAACATGCTCGATACACCCCGATTCCCAATTCCAATCTTCAATTCCTCAAATGGCTGGCAACTAGTGTCCGACCGAAAGGTCTATTTTTAACTCCGAAGCCGATTAATCGGCAATCGCCACAACATTCGGCCGAAACCGAAGCCGAACGCTTATAATCTCTCAGTAATTAATTTTGTTCAATACTGTCTACAAGCTACAATTAATATGAAAATGATTTCAAACTTAAATATTGAAGGTTTATATTGACAGTCTCATATAGAAATTGATTTAAAAAAGATAATTATAAAAGTTTGTTATTTATTTGTTAAAAAAAATAATTTCTTTACTAAGTAATATACAAATACTCCCCGCGGCCTCTGCTAACACGACCAGTGCGTCGCTCTCTCACTCAGTCTTTTGCAACAGTTCGTTCAATCTCAACGCTTGCTTGGACCTTTATGGATTTTTTGGTCGATGCCAAAGCCGAAGATTCGGTCGCACACTACTGGCAACACACTTGTAACTCCTTAACGCTTGAATACTCAAACGCTACTCAATTTTAAATTGTACTTAAATATTGTACTATCTCTGTCATTTTATAAAGAATTTAAAGTGACAGAATTACATTTGAGAGCGTCTTAAAATTGAGTAGCGTTTGAGTTTTCGGGCATAAGTGTTTCAAATATCCATGGGCCGGCTGCGTCTAGTTATCAGGTGATCCGAACTGTTCAGCTCATTTGCCAACCATCATATTCCATAAATAAAATCCCTGACAGATGCAGAACAGCCTGGCTCAAGGCATGTTCCTGGCTGGCGGACGAGGAGCCTACGCCGCCACCCCACTCCAGGGTCCGCTGGCGTATCTTGAGAAGACGGCTACCAATATAGGTAGGTATTGTATCCGAACTTGAGACGGGATATTTTACCATGTTTATGTGTCTATGAGTTACCGATATTTCAGCATTGTTGCAAGCGCGATGGATATTTATCGGAAACTCATAGATATAAAAAAGGTATTGTATTGTATCCTGCTAATGTTAAAAATGTTAAATTTTGTGAGGTTGTTTGTATGTTTGTTGCTGTTTCACGATAAAACTACTGGAAGGATTTTCAAAGTCAAAATTAGTTCAAATAGATAGTCAGTCGTTTTTGAGCGTCAAAGCAAATAATAAAATATTAAAAATGTCTGTCTGTCGGTCAGTCCTCTAGTTGTTCTATTTGCTCGTTCCAAAGTGTAGATTCCTATGGAGAAGAACGAGCAAGAAACTCCATAGGTTACTCTTTTCCAATCAGATTCACAATACAATACTTGGTTACATTGTTTCGTTGTTGGTTATGTTGAAATATGACACAGAGGTAAATTATTGTCTGAAATAACGTGTACAAAGTCGGTGGCAGAACCTAGTAAGTGCATATAGCCTTGACCTGACTTCTTCTCATGTTAGAAGAGAACATGTAGATAGGATGGATGAAAGCAGATTTACGAAAGAAGTATACCGAGCTAATATGAATGGGACCGTCGATAGAAAGCATCCTAGACGGAGATATTGGCGATATACTAAAGAAGGACCAAGTTAAAAGTACCTGTATGTGTATAATGTAATGTTAACTGTTCTAAACAGCTTGTATAATAGCTCACACATAGGACCCACTTCGATTTGAGTCAAATTTCTGTGGTGCTTGGCGACTGCGCTTCTCCCAGTTGTGCAGTCTCTTTTGTGCTTTCAGGTATAAGTCATTCTGTCTCCTGCATTAAATTCACCGAGGCATGTGGAAACTATCGTTTTCCATTTCTTCTCCTCTTATAATATCTTCAGTGTTCCGGTGTTTTCATGGTACCTGCTGTAGATCCTACCTTACAGGAGATGTGGCGGGCTTGTCCCATAAAAAACTGTTTCAAAAGTCAGTATTACTGAGACATTTAATATGCATAATTCTGTTTATCCCTTTACAGACATGGTGGGTCTGGGCGATGGAAGAAGGTGACGCGGCCGCGGGAGGGGCAGGGGCAGAGGCCGCGGCAGAGGCCGAGGTAACTACCATACTCAATGATACATGATATTTATTTCTGTAAATAGGTTATAAAATAACACTTTTACACGTCAATATTTTAAATAGCTAGATGACGCCGGCATTTCCTATCCGACTACTCTGAGAAGAAATGCCGAAACAAACTCAGAGGTCATAGTCTCTACTCTACTTCCTATTTAAGAGTAAGAGGTTTTTATTCTAGGTATTTGTGCCAGGCATTATGCATGAAACTCTTGACAATTCGAAGTTCAAGAGAGACAGAAAGATCTCAGAGCGTCAGATGTTAGTATCGACATTTTTAGATAAATTTAAATTTTAGACCATTTACTATATTTTTTATGGTATAAACGAGCAGACTGCTCACTTGACTGCACGGTTGACGTGGTGGCTGGGCAACTGGCTGCCGTTCAACGTGTAGCGGGTTCGATTCCCGCACGGGGCAGCTCGTTGTGTGTTCCACAAATTGTTGTTTCGGGTCTGGGTGTCATGTGTATGTGAACTTGTATGTTTGTAAACGCACCCACGATACAGGAGAAAATTCTAGTGTGGGGCAACGTTTTTTAAAACTCCGAAGACAATGATGTTTCGAAAATTTGGTAATTCGAAATAATTTAAGAGCTCCTTCAATTTCGAATTAACGACAGTCTACTGTACTTAAAATTTCATCTATTTTAATCACAGGTCGTGGTGCATCCCCTGAGTATGGTGGCAGCATGACTCCTCCATAGCGCGCCCCCTCCCGGCGGCGTCCGAGATCGCGCCGGACACACAAACATACACATATACAGACATACAAGGTGTTTTATACTGTTTAACGCCATCTATCTTGGTATATGGAAAGTATAGTTTCAAGAATTAAGTAATAGATGGCGCGCAACACAGTTTTGAGAGGACGCTTCTAGTATTTTTGTTTTATGTGTTAATTTTTCTTGATTTTTAGTTATTTTAATATTTTGTAAGTAATTGCAAACATTAATTAGATGGACTAATTTGTTTTTTATTAAATATACCCCTATTTTTCATATGATAAAACACCTTGTATGATGTTCACATATTTAGCACAATATAATCAAATAAAACATATTTTTAAATTTCAAATTACATAGGGAAGATGACTATAATCATTTCTAAGTCCATCTAGCGTTTATAATGATAAAAAACTTGATTTTTTTTACTGAAAAATATTGGACACGCCATTTTTCAAAGCTTAAAGTCAAGTCAAGTTTCAATTGAATTTTTAAGTATATCAAATTTTATGGTATAAGCCAGTAAACGAGCAGACGTATCACCTGATCGTAAGCAATCGCCGCCGCCCATGGACACTTGAAACACCAGAGGCGTTACAAGTGCGTTGCCGATCTTTTGGGGGTTAGGAATTTAAGGGTTGTTGGGGAATTAGGATTAGGAAGATTGGGTAATTGAGCCTCTGGTAATCTTATTCACATAACGAAACAAAACGCTTCGGTTGTTTCACGTCGGTGTACTGTGAGGCCGTGGTATCACTCCGGTCGAGCCGGCCCAGCAGTACCGAAGCATGACTCTCCCACACTTGAAATAGTCTGACGCTGACGGCCTAAAATAGTCATCTTCCCTATATTATGTATATCACCATGATTCCAAGACCAACCATGGAGTTTCTTGCACCAAAATTATATAAAAATCTAGTTTGAATTAAGAGAATTATATTTAATTATAATCATTAATTAATATACATATTTTAGTCAAATATCAAATGATCGAGTTTGCTTTATGTTTAAAGTAATCGAAACGTCGATTCGATTTCGTTTAACACATTCAGTGCCACCGACTCGCCCGGAGAGTCCAATATAAATTTTATTCCAGTGCCGTAGACTCGCCCAGCGAGTTCAATGTTTTTGCTCTTTCTTTGTAAAATGTATTTTCTGCTTAAAATAATACTGAAGACTAAAGAATTGCATAGAGGGTGCGATTACGGTTCTGGAATTAAATTTACGTGGACTCTCTGGGCGTGTTGGTGGCACTGAATGTGTTAATGTAAACTCGTACTAAGCCCTTCTGATTACCTCTAAGTCGTTAGGATATTATAGTAAAATTATGTTTAAAGATGTAGTGTTGAGTAATAGTACCTAGCAATAAATTATTCAAATATATCAAAATTAATAAATTAATTAGAATTAAGAAAATGTTGTTTAATTTTTAACTGACTTTAAAAGAAAGGAGGTATACAGATTGAATTGTATGTATGTTTTCTTACGGAATAGGTGGTAAACGAGCAGACGCGACACCTGATGGTAAGCAATCAGCGCCGCCCAGGGACATTCGCAATACCCGTATGTATGTTTGTGTTCGATTATCTCGCTTTTAGCTGAACCGATTTCGATGCGGGTTTAAGCATAGTATATTTCAGGTTTAGGAGAAGGTTTCAGGGATATTACTCGACTTTAATAAATGGGGGCGGTAAAGTAAATAAAAGGCGGTTCGTTTTTTAAAAAAGAGTTTTATTATTTACTTTGGTCTTTTTCACATCACTTACAATCAATAGATGCCAAGCAGTAGGTGAAAAATTATAAACTATAGCAGATCGGGTGAAACCGCGCAGAAATATTTAGCTAGTTTTTAATAAAGAAATCACAAAAATAATAGCTATATTCTCAAAAAAACATGTTGTTTTCATAGCAGTAGTTACTGAGAAGTTGTAGCGGGCTATTAAAAAAAACATTAATTCATTCTCATCAACTGCGTCCCGGCCAGACGACGCTCTCTATCCACGGAACATAGTGATACACTCGTGTATACATCCCGGCGTCGCCCGCGTACCCGCACGCTCGTCCAAATGACGTCACTCCGATTATACTGTACAGACATTTTGACAGGTATGATGACACTTGTAGAGGACCTCCGCTGTCGCCCTGGAAGAGAGTAAATTCAAAGTCAAAATTATTTATTTCAATTAGACCAGGAAGGCACTTTTGAACGTCAAAGCAAATATAATAATATTAATAACGTCAGTCTGTCGGTCAGTCCTCTAGTTGCTCTATTTGCTCGTTCCAAAGTGTAGATTCCTATGGAGAAGAACGAGCAAGAAACTCCATAGGTTACTCTTTTTCAATCAGGTTCACAATACAATTCTTGGTTACATTGTTTCGATTGCTTTAACTATGTGAGAAAAGAATTAGAAACTGATTTATGTTTTTTTTTTTTAGTCTATCATCATCAACGGCCTATAAGTGGCCACTGCTGACCAAAGGCCTCTTCTCACACGGAGAAGGTTTGAGCATTAATCACCACGCTTGCGCAATGCGGGTTTGCGATTTCAAACTTATAATCAGAAATTATAAGCCAAGGTTTCCTCACGATGTTTTCCTTCACCGTTTGTCAGTGGTGTCTAAAGAAGTCAGCGCAACACACTATTGGGGTAAAGGTTAGAGTAGGTACTATAGGCGGCGCGCCGAAAACTAGTAGAAGGAAAAAACCTAAATTAAGTGTGGGAGAGCCATGCTTCGACACTGCCGGGCCCAGCTCGACCGGAGTGATATAACGGCCGAGCAGTACACCGACGTGAAACAACGCTTGCGTTGTGTGAGTGAGTATACCGGAGGCCCAATTACCCTTAATTTCCTAACCCCTAGAAGGCCACCAACGCATTTGTAACGCCACTTGTGTCTTATGTCCATGGGCCGCAACGATTGCTTAACATCCGGTAATCCGTCTGCTCGTTTACCGGCTTATATAGAAATACAAACTAAAACATTACCTCGCATGTATCCTTTGGTTCATCTGGGTCTCCATAGCAAAGCTGTGTTTCCGAGTTGTACCCCTTCTTTAGAAGTCGATGTGGGGGGAAGTTCTTCAGGCATAGCTCATCTGTAAACTTCTGTAGGCTTACCTGAAATGAATATAATCACTTAATCATAATTCACCCTCATAATATTTGGATCTGCGGACTGACTAGAGGGTTAACGGGGCGGTATTTAGTCAATAAAAGTCTGACACTCCCTCTCGTCTCGCCCAAGGCGGGTGACCCAAATCATTGGATGATTTCCCCCTCAAAAAAAGACCCTTATATCTATACTAATGTATAAAGCTGAAGAGTTTGTTTGTTTGTCCGCTAATCTCCAAAACTACTGGTCCGATTTGAATAATTATTTTTGTGTTGGATAGTATATTTATCGAGGAAGGCTATAAGCTATAAAACATCACGTTATGGCCAATAGGAGCTAAGAAGAGCGCGAGAAACCGCGCGGAAGTAGCTAGTTATAAATAAATGTGAAAGTTTGTTTTTTTATACATCGGATTCATTAAGACTTTAGAGTGGGGAAATCATCAAAATAATGTCCTCTCCCGTCCTGGGTCGCGTCGAGAAACGTGGGACGAGTGGGGCTCTTACTGACTAAACACCACCCTGTACAATACTATACGAGTATATCCTCACCGCCTGAAGATTATCAGCCAATGGTTGGTTCTTGCCGAGTTTGCCCCACCCTGTGGCCTGGGCGGAGAAGTGCTCGCGACCTTCGTAGTCCAAGCACGCTGGGAATACATCCTTACTGTATTTTACCCTGCAATCAAATATTTTTTATATTAGACGTTGCCCTATACTAGGATTTCCTCGCTTGTTGGGGAATCGGGGATTGGGAAGGGCGGTAATTTTGCCTCTGGTAACCTAATTCACACAACAAAACACTACGTGAGCATAGTTTCACTTCGGTTTTCTGTGAGGCCGCGGTATCACTCCGGTTGAGCCGGCCTAGTAGTACCGAAGTATCGTGAGCCCACACCACCAAAGGTGGACTGGACTGGTGAAAGAAGGACTGTCTTGGATCCCGCAACGAAATAAATCAGAAGATATTATTAGAGGAGAGTAGAAAGTGTGGTAGAGCCATGCTTCGGCACGAATGGGCCCCAGTCAAGCGGAGTGATATCACGGCCTCACAGTAGACCGATGTGGAACAAGGCTTGCGTTGTGTGAGTGAAGTTGAAGTAGGCCCAATTACCTCATTCCCAAATCTTCCTAATCCCCGATTCCCCAACAACCATTAAATTCCTAACCCCCAAAAGCCAGCAACGCACTTGTAACGCCTCTGGAGTTTCGTATTCGCCCATTGGCGGCGGCGATTGCTTACCATCAGGTGATCCGTCTATATACCATATATGTAATATACCATAAAAAACGAAAAATAACCGCCGTACTCAGAATATTTTAATTATCACTTACTCCAGTCCTAAGCAATCGTTGCTAAGAACACAACCGTTACTAAGGAATAGTTTAAGTAATCATTAAATGTCTCTGGGTAAGGTAGCAGTCATTCTCCGACATCTTTAATTGATTTTGTCTGGACTTTAAAAGAGACTATGACCTCTGAGTTGGTTTCGGCATATCTTCTCAGAGTAGTCGGGTACGCCTCACCTAGTTATTTAAGAGATTGACGTGTAAAAGTTACATTGTAACCTGTTTGCAAAAATATCATTTATCATTTATATAGAGTTACTCACGGCCTATCAAGCTCAATCAATGCGATGTCATGGTATTTGGAAGGCGGGGCGTGCTCCGGGTGCTGGATCACCCGCTTCACTCTGTAAATCTGCCATAACTCCATAGGATCTGAACGCTTCAGGATACCCATCGCCACGAATGTTACCGGTCCTCTGAAAAAAAAAACTTTTCTTTTTAAAAAAAAAAACCTTGCCCCACATTAGGATTTTCTCCTGTGTCGTGGGTGCGTTTACAAACATACAAGTTCACATACACATGACACCCAGACCCGAAACAACAATTTGTGGATCACACAAAGAGTTGCTCCGTGCGGGAATCGAACCCGCTACCCGTTGCGCGGCAGCTAGTTGCCCAGCCACCGCACCAACCGTGCAGTCAAACATTACATTTGAATAAGTAACTGCCAATAGAAAACTATTGAAGGCAAATCCTCCGCTAACGTCAGTCACCGGTGACCACCGCGGCGTCCAACGTGTTAAAATATGCAATGTCACGCCTTTTTTCCCTGAAGGGGTAGGCAGAGGTGCACTTACGGCACGTAATGCCGCTACGTAATATACACCCACTTTTCACCGTTTGTGTTATAAGGCTCACCCCCTATGGGTGAGCCTATTGCCATATACTGGACACAATTCCAGACTCCATGCTACTACTGAGAAAGAACCCGAGACCCCTTGTTCGGCATACCGGTATACCGGCAGTCGCAATTGCGACCATTCGAGCAACGAGACAGTCAGCATAAAAATACGGACTTCAGTGCTAAGCTATGTGTACCAATGAATATCATTGGTGGAAGCCAAACGCATCCACAGCACATCTCTGGTGAATGTTTGTGAGTGTGTTTGTTACTCAATCACGTCAAAACGCCTGAAGGGATCGAGTTAAAATTTGGAATAGGGGTTGATTATGGTCTGGAATAACACATAGGCCACTTTTAATCCTACAGGAAAGCAGGTGAAGCCACAGGCAGAAGCAAGTGGTTTGTAAAAATAAAGTTTTCTTACATGACAGTCTCTAAGAGACAGTGGGCGGCAGTCAGTATGAACCTCTCACTGATCAGTGAGCCACCACACAGCCACTGAGCGGAGATGACTTCCTGTCCGTAGCCCAGCAAAGCCTGTAAGACAACAAATAAGTACTGTTTAAAAACATTTTAAATTTTATTGTAACTTTCGTGAGACATACTAAATTAATTATTATGTTATCGGCTTACTCACTTACAACTATTTGACGAGGAACTCGACCAGTTTCAAGCCATGCTAGAGGCTCATATTCATGAGCAGCATTCCGCGCGCAGCGCGACAATCGCCGCGTCGTGTGTCGCGGAATGCTGCTCATGAATATGAGCCTCTAGCATGGCTTGAAACTGGTCGAGTTCCTCGTCAAAACAGTACGTGAGTAAGCCGATAACATAATAATTAATTTAACATTTTAAATACTCGCTGTGGACCACTCTCGACATACCATATGGAATAAACACATTTAAACCACATATTTGTTATCATCTTGGCTGACGATATACGAAAATGAGCGAAATACGCCCAGTAGGTAAGCCAAAAAGTGCATTATTCTCTTTGAGCTAATTTGAACACTCTTTACAAATACGGCATTATAACAGCCGCGCCGCATGTCCGTAACATTCCTAGACAACCTACAACATTACAGCTCTTCTGTGGTCAAGGAACATGGAGCTGTTCACACAGAATTTAATACTTAACTCTTTATTTTGTCTGGGCCGGCTCGACCGAAGTGATACCATGGCCTCACAGAAAGCCGATGTGAAACAACGCTTGCGTTGTGTGAGTGAGGTTACCGGAGGCCCTATTACCCCCCTTCCCAATTCTCGATTCCCCAACAATCCTTAAATTCCTAATCCCCAAAAAAGCCGGTAACGCACTTGTAACGCCTCTAGTGTTTCAAGTGTCCATGGGCGGCGGCGATTGCTTACCATCAGGTGATACGGTCGTTTACCGGCTTATACCATAAAACAATATTTAGTATTATCTCACCATATGCGGATACCTGGACCGCTCAGCATCGTGCCCGCCCAGCACTACTGTATAGAACTTAACCTCAAAGTTGTTGCATTTCTTCTTATTGTCCCAAACCCTCGCCAAGCCTTTTGTCTGGCAAGGGTACGGTAGACTGGATAGATGCTCTAGGCATCCTGAAAAATAATATAATCACATCATCAGTCTATAATCGTCGGGGCTTTTTTCGGCTTTACGAAAATTACTCAGTGGTAGCCCGGAGACTGGAAATGTGCCCGGTATATGGCAATACGCTCACCACCACATGGGACTTACAACATAAATTGTTAAATGTGGGTGTACATTGGCAATATGTGCCATAATGTGCACCTCTGCCTACCCCTTCGGGGATTAAAGGCGTGACGATATGTATGTATGTAATTAGAAAGGTCCAGGTTTCCTCACGATGTTTTCCTTCACTGTTAGTCAGTGGTGTCTAAATAATCTTAGAAAGTACATGTAACTTGGAAAAAGTCACAATGTTACTATGCCCTCACCCTTATGCATGAGAAGCGGGCTTTTTGTTCGTAAGAAAAGTAGCTTCGAAAAGATCGTATATCGTCGAATTTACAAAAATTTAGGAAACTGTTGTCACTGGCCCATAGTGGCCACAGCTAATCTATACATATAATAAAATACATATAATAAAATCGTAGAAAAGTGCTGTCTGTACATTGAAAATAAAAATAAAAAAAATAGCAGGGGTTATTGTTATGTCGATGTCGAACCCAAAAATGTAATTAACTTTTTTTTTGTCTGTTTGTCTGTTTGTCTGTTTGTCTGTTCGTCTGTGCGCGCTAATCTCAGAAACGGCTGATCCGAGTTGGATGCGGTTTTCACGAATATATTGTGGGATGCTTAAATTTACATTTAGTGTTCGTTTCATGTCAATCGGTTCATAAATAAAAAAGTTATGTCAAATTAAAGAATCACGTCGAACATTCTATGCTTATACCATTAATCTCCGCAACTATTTGACGGATTTGGTTGAAATTTGGTACAGATATAGTTTAGAACCTTAGAAAGGACATAGATATATTTTTATTTCAAAAATTTCAAAAATCAAAAAATAAAAATAAGAAATAAATTATTTATAAATAATTCTATGTCGATCGTTACACGACTTCGGTTCATGTTATTGTTTTAATTTATCGAAAAAAAGTAAATAAATAGTAAAAAGGTATGAAAAAAATAATATCAATATAATAAAACATTTAGTACAAAGAAAATGCTCTAACGGAGTATAGATAATTCTATGTCGATCGTTACACGACTTCGGTTCATGTTATTGTTTTAATTCATCGAAAAAAAGTAAATAAATAGTAAAAAGGTATGAAAAAAATAATATCAATATAATTAAACTTTTAGTACAAAGAAAATGCCCGAACGGAGTATAAATAAATACAGTAGAACTCCAATTATCCGAGTTAATGGGGACCGGGACCCATTCGGATAATCAAATATTCGGATAATCGGATTTTTTCAAAAAACTTGCCATTGAAGAGAATAAAAGCTACGTTTTGATATTGCACTATTTTTTTATTGAATTAAATTGCGGGGGAAGTCAGCGTAGGCACAACGGCAAGTTAAGACAAGTCAAGTCAAGACTTGACAAACACTGGCTTCGCGGGGGGGAGAATAATAGCGCACTTAGACTTTTTTTGACAATTTTTGTGATTCGGATAATCGGCGATTCGGATAGTCGGAGTTCGGATAATTGGAGTTCTACTGTAATAGTCCGGTCAATTTAGACCTGAAAACAGTAATGAAAGAACAAAAATTCCGACAGAGCTGAATTTTGGTACAGACCTTTATTTTACTATAAAGATTAAAATATTAAAAGTCCCCATCTATCCCATATGTGCTTCAAAAGTTATTCGGGGTCAAAGGTCAAGATTTTAGGTTTTTTGAGTTTTCTCAAAAACCGTAAGTTTTTTGAAAAAATACCTCAGACCAAATTTGTAGATCTCAAAATTCTCTACAAAATGGTCCTTATAAGTTTTTCTATAAGTATTACCGTTTCTAAGATAGATTCGTGTGTCCCCACACACATTTTTCCACTTTAGAAGCGTCTAACTTTCAAACGATTGATTTTGACGAAAAACGGTTTTAGGAACCTTAATGTCTTTTTTAAAGACCTATCCATAGACACCCATCACGGATATGTTAGCTGAAAAAAAATAATAAAATTTTTTTTTGAATCAGTTCCATGTATGGAGTGCCCCCCTTACTTTTTAAATTTATAAATTTTTATTCAAAATTCGAATAGCGGTTACCGAAATACACCATCTTACAAAGTTTCAACTATGTAGGCCCAACAGTTTCGTGGCCCAACAGGCTGTGACATACGGACGGACGGACGGACGGACGGACAGACATTTATTTCCGAAACTGTTGGGCCTACATAGTTGAAACTTTGTAAGATGGTGTATTTCGGTAACCGCTATTCGAATTTTGAATAAAAATTTATAAATTTAAAAAGTAAAGGGGGCAATCCATATATGGAACTGATTAAAAAAAAATTTTTTTCAGCTTACATATCCGTGATGGGTGTCTATGGATAGGTCTTTCAAAAAGACATTAAGGTTTCTAAAACCACTTTTCGTCAAAATCAATCGTTTGAAAGTTAGACGCTTCCAAAGTGGAAAAATGTGTGTGGGGACACACGAATCTATCTTAGAAACGGTAATACTTATAGAAAAACTTATAAGGACCATTTTGTAGAGAATTTTGAGATCTACAAATTTGGTCTGAGGTATTTTTTCAAAAAAACTTACGGTTTTTGAGAAAAACTCAAAAAACCTAAAATCTTGACCTTTGACCCCGAATAACTTTTGAAGCACATATGGGATAGATGGGGACTTTTAATATTTTATTCTTTATAGTAAAATAAAGGTCTGTACCAAAATTCAGCTCTGTCGGAATTTTTGATATTTCAATATCGTATATTGACCGGACTATAATCCAAGTTGTCTTTATCCTCGATAGATGGCGTTGGGATCGAAATAGATCGCGCTATGGTTTCGTTACATTCATTTGGTTGGGTATCGGCCGAGCGCTTCGGTACTATCGTAGAAAAAGTGTATTATCAGTCGTATGATTATTTGTCTGTAGTGGTCCTGCTGTTTCGTATATTCTAAATTGGTTTCGTTGTATTTGTCAATTAATAAGTTTATTTGTTGGGTTTTCCTGGTTTTTTGGTTAAACTATTTAACGTAGGTTTAGTTTGATATCGATTATTAGTAGTTACTGTAGTTAGTTTTTTTAATAAAATTGTAAGTCTAATTTATTTATTAATTAGATAGATTAGATTTAAGTCGTTTCTTTTAAATTATTTAGTTTAAGCTTGGTTATTATAGCATAGAGGATAGGTTGTAATATAGTTTCTTTTTTAATTGTTATAAATTCGTAATTCGTAGCTTTCTTTAGTTTTAAGTTAGTTTAAGTCCGTTTTTAAACTATTTTTTCAATGCCCTAAGTGAGTATACGTCTATTAAATTCAAACGCAGAGCTCATTATGTTGATTTTTGAAGAGTTCCCTGGAATATCTTCCACATCTCATTTTTGAAGAGATCCCGCGAGATCGGGAACTATGTGGTTAAAACCAAAAATTTGCCGGAAATCACTATTCCACGCGAACGAAGTCGCGGGCAAAAGCTAGTGTTAAAATATTTTACTTAGTTATTGCTTTTGCTTTTGATCATTTTGGTTCTCTTTTCATTTCGTTGTTGATTAAAATTTTTATCTACACGTAAACACATAATATTATTATAATTTTTTTTTTGTCTATTATTTTACTTCTTTTGTAACTATCATAATTTAGCTAACTAACTTGAAACATGTAAGTGCTGTGCACACCTGTAAGTGACAAGTTCACTCTGTAAATAAGACCTGTTACAATGTTTTAAAAAAATATGTAATTGTGAACGAGTCGTTGGAGTACCATAAAAATAAATAAATAAATAAGTCAAACTCTAATAGATGCGCTTTTGTTTATGCATATTATTAACGAATACCTAATCTAACTCAGTAAAAATAATACTTGAGTAAACCGTGTATTTTTAGTTCATTTAACGTTAAAAATGTAAATAGGTAAAGAAATCCTGCACTTACTATCGTTCGCTTTGTGCCCGGTTTTGAAAAATACGCCACCTCCAGTATCCACGATAGCATTCCTTGAAGGAAACAGTCATAGTTACAAGATTATGTTTTTAAAATCTACATTCCAGAGAGTTTAAGGGTGAGAGAGCCACGCTTCGACACTGCTGGGCCGGCTCGACCGGAGTGATACTACGGCCTCATAGGAAATCGAGGTGAAACAACCGAAGCGTTGAGTTTCGTTATGTGATTGAGGTATGAGAGGACTAAATACCTCCCTTGCCATGGCTTAATTCCCCAACAATCCTTAAATTCCTAACAAAAGGCCGGCAACGGCATTTGTAATGCTTGTGATTTTTCAAGTCTGTCTGAACTATGAAACTATGTTATTTTTATACGAAACTAGCAAACCCGGCGAACTCCGTTTCGCCATCAATGATTAACCTTGTTTTTTATTGATTTTTTCCTGAATTTTCTTTGCTATAAACCTCACGGAGCCCGAGACCTTTCCAACGAATGCAAAACCGTGGAAATAGGTTCGTGCGTTCTGGAGTTATAGCGTCAGGAAGGAAAACCCGACTTATTTTTATATTATAGACTAGCTTTTGCCCGCGACTTCGTTCGCGTGGAATAGTGACTTCCGGCAAATTTTTGGTTTTAACCACATAGTTCCCGATCTCGCGGGATCTCTTCAAAAATGAGATGTGGAAGATATTCCAGGGAACTCTTCAAAAATCAACATAATGAGCTCTGCGTTTGAATTTAATAGATGTATACTCACTTAGGGCATTGAAAAAATAGTTTAAAAACGGACTTAAACTAACTTAAAACTAAAGAAAGCTACGAATTACGAATTTATAACAATTAAAAAAGAAACTATATTACAACCTATCCTCTATGCTATAATAACCAAGCTTAAACTAAATAATTTAAAAGAAACGACTTAAATCTAATCTATGTAATTAAAAAAAATTAGACTTACAATTTTATTAAAAAAACTAACTACAGTAACTACTAATAATCGATATCAAACTAAACCTACGTTAAATAGTTTAACCAAAAAACCAGGAAAACCCAACAAATAAATTTATTAATTGACAAATACAACGAAACCAATTTAGAATATACGAAACAGCAGGACCACTACAGACAAATAATCATACGACTGATAATACACTTTTTCTACGATAGTACCGAAGCGCTCGGCCGATACCCAACCAAATGAATGTAACGAAACCATAGCGCGATCTATTTCGATCCCAACGCCATCTATCGAGGATAAAGACAACTTGGATTATTTATTTATACTCCGTTCGGGCATTTTCTTTGTACTAAAAGTTTAATTATATTGATATTATTTTTTTCATACCTTTTTACTATTTATTTACTTTTTTCGATGAATTAAAACAATAACATGAACCGAAGTCGTGTAACGATCGACATAGAATTATCTATACTCCGTTAGAGCATTTTCTTTGTACTAAATGTTTTATTATATTGATATTATTTTTTTCATACCTTTTTACTATTTATTTACTTTTTTCGATGAATTAAAACAATAACATGAACCGAAGTCGTGTAACGATCGACATAGAATTATTTATAAATAATTTATTTCTTATTTTTATTTTTTGATTTTTGAAATAAAAATATATCTATGTCCTTTCTAAGGTTCTAAACTATATCTGTACCAAATTTCAACCAAATCCGTCAAATAGTTGCGGAGATTAATGGTATAAGCATAGAATGTTCGACGTGATTCTTTAATTTGAC
Source organism: Spodoptera frugiperda (assembly GCF_023101765.2). Classification (NCBI taxonomy): domain Eukaryota; kingdom Metazoa; phylum Arthropoda; class Insecta; order Lepidoptera; family Noctuidae; genus Spodoptera; species Spodoptera frugiperda. Next base: position 6,674,420 of record NC_064235.1, on the reverse strand, counting down.
ATAACTTTTTTATTTATGAACCGATTGACATGAAACAAACACTAAATGTAAATTTAAGCATCCCACAATATATTCGTGGAAACCGCATCCAACTCGGATCAGCCGTTTCTGAGATTAGCGCGCACAGACAAACAGACAAACAGACAAAAAAAAGTTAATTACATTTTTGGGTTCGACATCGACATAACAATAACCCCTGCTATTTTTTTTATTTTTATTTTCAATGTACAGACAGCACTTTTCTACGATTTTATTATATGTATAGATTACATTTGCATACGACATATAAGTAATCACCACATAGTATAAAACAAAGTCGCTTTCTCTGTCCCTATGTCCCTTTGTATGCTTAAATCTTTAAAACTACGCAACGGATTTTGATGCGGTTTTTTGTAATAGGTAGAGTGATTCAAGAGGAAGGTTTATATGTATAATACATACATAATATACCACCATTGCACCCATGCGAAGCTGGGGCGGGTCGCTAGTTTTAATATATAGCAAGTAATTATAATGGCTAAGTTAATTTATACTTATTTAACATATCATTAATGATTACAATTTATTAAATTAATAGATGTGATTATTTATGTCCCTTACCTTGTATCATTAACCAACTCGCAGTCGTTACAGCATATAATAGGCTCCTTTCTTGCGAACGAACATATCTAAGGAATAATACATTCATTGTTATTAATAAACTAGCTGTTGCTCCCCAGCTTTGTCCGAGAAGAATAATGACTTCGATCAGAATTTGGGTTTTAGACTTTGGCCTTTCCACCAGAGATGTACTATGCTACGTTGCTGTGGATGCGTTTGGCTTCCACCAATCATATTCATTGGTACACATAGCTTAGCACCGGTGGACACAAACTCAGTAATGCAATGTCTTTTGTATGGAAAGATGCGTGCTATTATTGATGGCTTCCGCAATATCGATACATCGCATACTCGAGCTGCGCATCTTACTCGCACAGCTACATAGCTTAGTATCAGTGGAAACGGTCACATAGTTTCACAGCCTAACTATTACATCTTCATAGCATAGCTACATAGCACATCTCTGGTGGAAAAGCACCCTTGACGTGGTCTGAAGGAGGAAAATTAATTAAGAATGATTAAATGGTCACCACATTATTAGTAATAGCTATAACTTAACTAGGTACCCGTTTGTGGTCTAACTAGTTTGGTTGTAGTTAGTAGGCTCAAATGAATTTTCCTCCTTTTCTATTCATTTAGTCATTGTAAACGGTGATGGAAAACATCTTAAGGAAACCTGAACTTATAATTGTAATAGTAATGAGATCATGACATTTTTAACGAGAACCACTCCAACCCAGTCACCTATTAACTTGTCATTTAAATTTGAAACGTCACGCCTTTTATCCTGGAAGGGGTTAGCAGAGGTACACATTTTTTTTTTTTTTTTATTGACAAGCCCGCTACAACCTCCCATACCGCTGTAACTCCTGTAAGCCAGGATCTACAGTAGATACAAACATGAAAACACCGGAACACTGAAGTCCGGCGCGTCCCAGGGAAATGAATGACTGTCTTGGATCCCGCAACGAAACAAATCAGAAGATGTTATTAGAGGAGAAGAAAAGAAAACGATAGTTTCCACTTCCCTCGGTGAATTTAATGCAGGAGACAGGATGACTTAAGCCTTAAGGCACAAAAGAGACTGCACAACTGGGAGAAGCCCAGTCGCCAAGCACCACGGAATTTTTTACTTAAAACTAAAATATTAAATGCTAATACTAAATGGGTCCTATGCGTGAGCTGTTATACTTGTACTCAAGTATAACAAGAGGTACACATTATGACTAATGTCGCTATACAATGTACACCAACTTTTCACCATTTGTGTTATAAGTCCCATGTAATAGGAGGTGAGCCTATTGCCATATACTGGACATAATTCCAGACTCCATGCTACTACTGAGAAATTTTCGAAAATCCGAATAAAGCCCAGTAATACTTTGCCCAACTCGGGAATCGAGCCCGAGACCCCTTGTCCGGCAGTCGCACTTGCGACCACTCGACCAACGAGGCAGTCAGGTTACATAGAATCTGATATAATTACCTTAGGTCGAGTTTTACTCTTCAAGTCTACGAGAGAAGACAGGCATTTGTACACATGGACACATTTCCCGAAGCCCTGCTCAGTCTCACATCGTTCTCCTAGAAAAGAAAAATTTCGGACTACAGTAGTACAGTCTTAGGCAGTTTCTACTAAAAAGAAAAAATTTGGACTATAGTCTTAGGCAGTGCTCTATAACTATGGTATGAAAATTATAAATCTATTTAGTCCCTCAGTTAGGTAATAAACAAAATATTTTAGACACGTATTTTTTTTTTATGGAACACGCAAACGAACGTGCAAACTGATCTGACTGATAATGGTAAGCAATCGCGTTGCCGGCCTTTTAGAGGTTAGGAACTTAATGGTTGTTAGGGAATGGGGATTGAGAAGATTGGGAAGTGGGGAATTGGGCCTCCGGTAACCTCATTCACAAAACGAAACACAACGCAAGCGTTGTTTCACGTCGGTTTTCTGTGAGGCCGTGCTACCACTCCGGTCGAGCCGGCCCGTTCGTGCCGAAGCATGGCTCTCCCACGCTTAAATTTTAACACACTTTTGCTATATAAGATAATAATACTTAGATAAAACGAATCAAAGTTTAGCAGTGGGAGCAAAGTAAAATCGCTATATCTTCCAAAGTATTTGGTACTGCAAGAAAATATAAAATCCTACGTGTCTAAAATTTTAAAATAATCTTCATGGCGGACATTGAAATAAAAATTAGTCATCTACTACTACTACCAATACGAATATCAAACGAAAAGGCTTAATAAGTAAACGAGCTCATTAAAACCGTTTAAAACTATCATGTGTGGGAGAGCCATGCTTCGGCACAAATGGGCCAGCTCAACTGGAGTGATACCACGGCCTCACCGAAAACCGACGTGAAACAACGCTTGCGTTGTGTTTAAGTAAGGTTACCGGAGGCCCAATTATCACCCTTCCCAATCCCCGATTTACCAACTCCCTAAAATTCCTAAACCCCAAAAAGCCGGCAACGCACTTGTGACGCCTTTGGTGTTGCGGATATCCATGGGCGGTGGCGATTGCTTCCCATCAGGTGATACGATAGCTCGTTTATCGGCTTATACCATAAATAAAACTACTGTTAAGAATAAAACTTAAACTATAATTTAAAAAAATATGAGTTTCTTACTCGTTCTTCTCCATTCGAAGCTACACTTTGGAACGAGCACCTAGCTTCACAGACAGACAGACTGACGGACGTTTCAAAAGTGCCTAATTAAGGATTAATTGAAATAAATGCTTTGACTTTGACTTTAAATAAAATATAACTTAAGTTACCAACCTTCAACGCGATCGTAGGAACACTTCACAGTTAAAAACATAACAGTTATGTTGACAACAAAATACATTAACTTGTACATGTTTTAATTTGTATTTTTATTCAATTTGTGTATTTGTTACAAGTTGGCACGGCGGCGGAGCGTCGTGTGTTACAATGCGAACTGTGCTTGCGTCTAGCGGTGACTAACAGTTCGCAACAAAACTGGTTTCGTAATAAACTTATAAACAAAATGACTGTTTACTTGTTTTTATGCGCCAGGGACGTAGTAAGCTTGACGGGGCCCTGCATAATGTTTGCGGGGCCCCCTTTCTATTTAATTTTTGTGCAATTGTTCAACGTCACGCCTTGTAGCCTCGAAAGGGTAGGCAGAGGTGCACATTACGGCACGCAATGCCGATATACAATGTACATCCAATTTTCACCACAGTGTTTTAAGTCTCCATAGGAATCTACACTTTGGAACGAATATTGACTTTATCTTTGATCAATCTCTTTTCCCACCCTGTTTCTCAAGCATGATAGAGGGGCCTTACCGATGCTGTAATAGCGAGCCCACGTTTCATGTTTGGGTTTTACAGGTTTCACCCTTATGTCGACGTTAATTTTCTAAAGTTACTGCCAACTTTTCAAATTACACGGATCAAAATTAATAATTTGGACTTCTGCTTACATGTGTTGGGGCCCCCGTAGCCAGGGGCCCCGTATAAATAAGATGCCAGATACGGCACTAGATACGGCCCTGTTCTACGGTTCTCAGGTTAAACGAAGTCATTCATAAAGACTTTATTCATGTGATGACGTCCATTTGATCGGTATCTTCCGTAGTATTAATCTTGTATCATGTTTTTAACGAAAAACAAAACAATAAGAAGGCGCTTCTTAATTTTTCCTGTTAGTACTTTGTTTTAAGGGAGGGGAAATCATTCAATGTCTTCTCCCGCCTTGGGCGAGGTGAGAGGGAGTGTCAAACTCTTATTGATTAAAAACCACCCCATTCCTACTCCTGCTTTTCGAGTCGGAGCCCCGGTAACCCGCTAGGTAGTCCGCAGCTCCGGACCTGTAGATATCTAGGTATGTATGTATGTATGTATGCCTTGTCCAGTAGAGGACGTCATCTAGCTATTGATGATGATATATGTATAAGTATAATGACTGCACGGTTGGCGCGGTTGCTGGGCAACCGACTGCCGCGTGTTTCTGGTCCGATTCTCAGAGTGACTATTTGTGTGATCCACAAATTGTTGTTTCTGGTCTGGGTGTCATGTGTATGTGAACTTGTATGTTTGTAAACGCACCCACGATACAGGAGAAAATCCTAGTGTGGGGCAACATTTAAAACACATTCGAAACACTAGAGGCGTTATAAGTGCGTTGCCGACCTTTTGGGGGTTAGGAATTTAAGGGTTTTGGGAAATCGGGGATTGGGATGGGGGCAATTGGGGCTCCGGAAACGGCAACCGCACTCACACAACGCAAGCGTTGTTTCACGTCGGTTTTCTGCTCGGCCGTGGTATCACTCCGGTCGAGCCGGCCCAGCAGTGCCGAAGCATGGCTCTCCCACACTTATTTCCTCAACATGACTTACCAATGTGCTTTGAATAATAATATCCTTAAGTGAATCTTAAGTAGTACCTACTTATCAAACTACTATATTTCTTAACTCGAATTTCATATCTATTTACTTGGTTATAAGGTTCACAATCCAATAATCTTCCTTATGACTGTATAACATCAGCACATCAAGCTACATTATATTTCTTTACTCGATTTTTATCTCTATTCACTTGGTTATAAGGTTGATAATCTAATAATCTTTGGACATGATAAGTGTATTTCAATGTGAGCCCACCTATGTATGTATGTATGATGACCATCGACTTGACAAAGATTAAATCTTTAACATTACCTCGGCCCTGCGTTTCATGTTATCTTATAAATAATATTTATTTGTTGACTAGCTCCTGCCGACGACTGCGTCCGCGTTATCGGGTGATAAAAGTAGCCAATTGGTAACAATCGCAGCGGCGCTGATTGCTTACCATCAGGTGATCCGTCTGCTAATTGGTCGGCATTCGAAATAATGATAAAATAACAAAATATAAATAATTAAAACTAACTATAGTAGTAGTGTGGGAGAGCCATGCTTCGGCACTGCTGGGCCGGCTCGACCGGAGTGATACCACGGCCTCACAGAAAACCGACGTGATACAACGCTTGCGTTGTTGAGTGAGGTTACCAGAGGCCCAATTATCCGTCTTCCCAATCTTCCCAATCCACGATTCTCCAATAACCCTTAAATTCCTAACCACCAAAAGGCTGGCAACGCATTTATAACGCCTCTGGTGTTTCAAGTGTTCATGGGCGGCGACGATTGCTTACCATCAGGCAAGCCGATAAACGAGCAGACGTATCAACGTCTGCTCGTTTATCGGCTTGTTCCATAAAAAAACATCAATCGCGGGCCAATTACTTATTATCATCCCAATCTCCAATTCCCCAACAACCCTTAAATTCCTAACCTCTATAAGTTATAACTCTTCTAGTGTTGCGGATGCCTATAGGCGGCACTGATTGCTTAAAATCAGATCCATCTGCTCGTTTTTAAAAATGATGTTAAATTAACTAAATAAAACAAATTATATATTCTTCTTACATCGTTTATTTTCCATAATTTATTTAAAAACATACAACACTGTCAATTATATAACACCTACGTTATGTATTAAGATAAGCGTCCACAGGCCCGCATCGTACGCATCGCACGCAACGGATTTTAGTTTGTCTTGTATAGAAACTCATACAACTGCGTCCACTGATCCGCATCGTACGGACCGCATCATCGGCAATGCCTACATGCGATGCGTACTGATGACGTCATACGGAATGCGTGCGATGCGGGCCTATGGACGCTTACATTAAGGATCTTCACGAGAACTACTGTTTTTACTCACCAGAGGGCGTTTGAAGTAGCATGAGGTCCCGTCCAATGATTGTAGCTGTCTATCTATCCGTTATATAACTATAACAGTTTAACACTAGGTAATAGGGATGATGACGAGGTATGAAAATTAAAAATCTATTCAGTCCGTCAGTTAGGTAATGGAAAAATATTAGACACGTATTTTTTTTATTTTGTCATATAAGATAACAATACTTAGATAAAACGTATCAAAGTTTAGGAGAGGGAGCAAATACATCATTTATACGTATAAAACGTACCTAGAAGTGACGTCACAAGATATTTCAAATCAATATATCTTCGAAAGTATTTGTTTCCGTAAGAAAATAAAAAATACGTGTCTAATGTTTTAAAATAATCTACAAGACGGACATTGAAATAGAAATTAGTCATCTACCCTATTCCCTTTTTGACTAAAAGACTCTCACGCGACACAAACGCCACCTTGTGAGCAAACATAGGTAACTCTCATTTGGCTACTACAAAAACAATTCATAATCATTCGTTGTTTACAAAAAATGCTACCATTTCACAAAAAAATAAATCATAATAAATAAATGCTTCAATACTAATCATCATTAACTAAATCGTGCAAAAATCTAAGACGTATATATCACAACCGCTACTCTTCCCGCGGGTATGGTATACCCGTGAAAAAGTACAAAGAGGAGATGCCATAATGTGATTGTGTAACGTCACGCCTTTTATCCCCCGAAGGGGTAGGCATTACGTAATGCGCACTTATGGTGAAAAATGGGTGTATAACGATACACCCACTTTTCACACATGTAACCACTAGTAGGTTTTGAAGTTAGTCAAAGTCAAAACTTGACTTTTTTTTGACTTTGACTTTGAAACCTCAAAAGCTTATTTCTTTGAACGCGCTAATCTCCGAAACTACTAGTCCGATTTGAATAATTCTTTTTGTGTTGGATAGTCCATTTATCGAGGAAGGTTTTAAAACATCACGCTACGATCAATAGGAGCCGAGCAGTGTGAGTAGCTAGTTACATATATACATACTACATTTTTGCACGACTTAGTCCAATTTTTTTGTTATCTATAGTATCTACACTACTATCAGATCTGTTTTTCTACTAAATTATATCTATTTACAAATACTTTTTTAAGTACATACTAAAACTCAGTATACAATTATGTTATATTACATTATTACATGTAAGTAGATGACAAATAAAAAAAAAAAACAATTATTTTTGGGTAAAATTTGACCAAAATACATATTATAATGTCATGTCATATACTGGGTACAATTGCAGATTTTGAGATACTACAAAAAAATTCAAAAACAAGTAGTCAAATTAAAATAATAATAATTGAAAAAATATCAGTGTATCAATATACATAAAAGGAGCTTTAAATGTCTGTCCCTATGTCCCTTTGTATGCTTAAATCTTTAAAACTACGCAACGGATTTTGATACGGTTTTTTTAATAGATAGAGTGATTCAAGAGGAAGGTTTATATGTATAATACATGCATAATATATCACTATTGCACCCATGCGAAGTTGGGGCGGGTTGTTCGTTTTGTATAAATAGTAGAAAATGTTTTCATTATGTACTTTTAATAATACCTTATGTAAGTGTTCCAATATATGTATATGTACTTAGAAAATCGGAAGAAATTATTTATCTATGTATGTACCGTCATCCCTTCAGCAGTTTTGACGTGATTGAGTAACAAACATACATACAAACTTTCGCATTTATAATATTAGTTTGATTAAGTACTTTATAGGCCTATATATATACCTGTTTTATTTATAGTTAATATGTAAAAAATATCCTCCAATGGGTAGGCAGAGGTGCACATATAAGGTGTTCTAAAAGTATCTGCCACGGCTTTAATGGGAGGTAGTGTTGTGTTTGAAGATTACAATAGTAAATATAAATTATTGATTATGAGTATTTTTTTATTATGAAAGAGCTATCTCTTTCACTGTCTCTGTTGTTTCGTCAATGAAAACAATTGATAGCAATTATTTTCATTGACGAAGCGACGCATCGTGCGTATTTGTAAACCACTTTATACAGAGTAGAGTCAATGTTTATTTAACTTCTTTATGTTCTCAAATTGAATTAACTGGTCCGGGGTACGAAATTTCTTCACTATTGTAATCTTCAAACACAACACTACCTCCCATTAAAGCCGCGGCAGATACAATGTACACCCACTTTTCACCACTTATGTTATGAGTCCCAATTAAGAGTGAGTCTATTACCAAATACCTAAGATTCAGAATTTTGAAACAAAATATATTAACGGCTTACTCTCGTAAACTGTTGTGAAAGGTCGACTAGTTTCAGGCCACATCGGGGCTTATGGAAAAGTTTACGTGAGTAACTCGTTAGTATTTCTTCTAATAGTTATTATACAAAGAAACTCAATTATACTCTGCCTGACTAGGGTATCGAACCTACAACATTATTATTATGACATTTTAATTCTAAGTTAGAAAAATCTTATTTTTATATATTAATAATACTGGACTTTGTGTTTAGCTAGTACTAAATATATATAGTGCATATATAATATAGGTTTTTTTACAAGTAGGGGTAGGTAGAGGTGCACAATATACAATGTGATAGGGGTGGGACTTCTAACCCGTTAAGGCTGAGTACTACATCTAATTTTATCGACAAAAAATAATAATATGGGGGTTGAACCCCCTCCCCCTAAAAATTATGGCTATTTTAATATTTTTTTACTTTATGTGATATCAAAGGTTGTATGTGTCTTAGAAACAAAAAAAAAACGACAAACGGTAGCTAATAACCTTGGCTAACTAATTCATTACTTTTTTCATATGTTTGATAATGTTTTGGTGAGACAAAAAATCATTTCTCAATTATTTTTACCGAAAATATCGCTATTTTTCAATATTTTCAATTGGGGGTTCAACACCCCATATTATGTTTTTTTGTCGATAAAATTAGATGTAGTACTCAGCCTTAACGGGTTAGAAGTCCCACCCCTATCACATTGTATAGGGGGACTGGTACACCCCCTGGTACGGTGGACTCTATACAATTAACTGAGAATTTCTAAATACATTCGCGCTATAAATTAGATTATTTTTAAAATATACTTCGTGATCTTAGTTAGACCTCTTGGTTCGCAGTCGCTCTTGTGAGCACTGAACCTATGGGCACTGGTCATTACATTGTTATTATATAATTAGTTAAGTACCAGTTTTTATTACATAATCAATTACTATGTTATCGGCTTACTCACGTAACTGTTTGACGAGGAACTCGACTAGTTTCAAAGCCATGCTAGAGGCTCGAATCGCCAGTAGCAGCGCGACAATCGCCGCGTCGTGTCGCGGAATGCTGCTCATGAATATGAGCCTCTAGCATGGCTTGAAACTAGTCGAGTTCCTCGTCAAACAGTTACGTGAATAAGCCGATAACATAATAATTAATTTAGTATGTCACACGAAAGTTATAATAAAATTATTATCACTTACACAGGCCAAAATAATATTAGGATAGAATACTTTTAAACATTCGATGGTAAAGCTGAGTAGAAGCTCACACCACCCCCACTCTTCCCGTGGGTATTGTCAATTTTATACGAATATTATCTAAAATCAGATCACCTGTGCACAATCACTGGTACGGTCAATAATTCGCTCTGCTATTTCAATAGTTTCTCCTGTTCGTCGGCTCTGGCGAAGACGTCACCGTTCCTCCCCTCAGGGGGGGAGCGGGTGGAAAATGAGGAGCGGGTGTGGGGGGACGCTGATACTGGAAGCGGGTGGGGGGATACCTGTGGAAAAATGTGTGGTGATTAGTATAAAACTTTCCTCATTATTCCTGAATTACTTTTTCCTAAAATTAAGATTTTTTGGTAACAAACAAACAGACTCTCGCTTTTATAATACATATCGTAACGTCCTTTAACCCCAAAGGGGTAAGCAGAAGTGCATATTTCCGCACGGAATGCATCTATTTTTCACTATTTGTGTTATAAGTCCCGTGTAATAAATAGGTGGTAACCCTATTGCCATATACCGTACCCTTAGTATGATGAATTTATTAAATAAAAGATCAAAGAAAATTAATGTAGTTTAATAATCAACGAGATACCACAGATAACAAAGTGTCAAATTGTCTATAACTCAGCATAAGGTTGTATGAATCGATAAAGTCAAATTTTAACATTTCAACAGTTTGGATTACGTTTAAAGTAATCGAAACGAGAGCGTGTTCGGCGCTCTTATTGGCCGGCTCGAATAAACCAACCAATCAGCGCTGAACGTACTCGCGTAAAGCAAACTTATTAAGCAAATTAGAAATTTTCGAAAATACGAAAAAAGTCCAGTAATTCTTTGCTCAACCCGGGAATCCAACCCGAGACCCCCGACCACTCGACAAACGAGGCAGTATTAAACATATTAGTTAGAATATAAATAACAAAGCATGCATTACCTGTCGAGATGGAGTCTTGTGTTCTCCACTGATGCTGATGTCTTCGTCCACAGATTGCAATAGCTAAAAGAAACATAATACAATATAAAACACTTTCGTGAGACATACTAAGTTAATTATTATATTATATACTAGCTGACCCGCGCAACTTCGTTTGCGTGTATCCCGCTACTTCGACAAATACAGTCAACGCACCAACACATATTGGATACTAATTTTCAATTCACAATAACTTCTCTTTCCCTTAACCGCGTTTAAAATATTAAAATGTTTTTTGGTTTCTGTGACTCTTCTTTGATCGCCCCCCCTATCAGTTTTTGGAAAAAATATTTAAGTAATGTACAGATTTTTTTTTGTCTTATATGTATAGATCAAAGTCGTAGTACCTACTTTTTAATATTATTTATAGGGACGCTGCCCCCGCCGCCGCGGCCGGCCCGTACCGTGCCGCAATACTAATATCGTGATATCTCCTAAACTATATGTCTAAATAACACACTGTAAACTGCAAAAATAATCTAAATTAAATGCTCGTGATGATGAACTTACTTATTATGATAAGGATATATGTATTATTGGTTATATCACCAGTTAAACATCACCCAACGAATTAAATGTTTTTTTTATACAGAAAAGTAGTTTTTGTGACTTAAATAAAAAAGCTGGATATATGTCATCGCGGACTTTTTTGTAGAACTAATAAAGACCAATGTTTTTGCTATACATTGTTCTTACTTGTATCCAACGGTATAAGCGGCGCACGCACAAATGCACTCTTCAATTAGATTTTTTTCTGACTTCTTGGACATAAATCGCTATAACTCAGCTAATATAGTTTCAATGTATTTCAATTATATATAAAAACCTGTCGGAGAAAATACTCTTTCTATTAGTGAAAACCGCATCAAAATCCGTTGCGTAGTTTTAAAGTTTTATGCATACGAAGGGACTACAGACAAAATGGGCGACTTTGTTTTATACTATGTATAGATTTATTAATAATATAATTATTATATTTATTAATAATATAATAATGAGTCTTCTTGCAGTCATGTATGAGGCAATGGAGTACTGTGCTTTGCTATCCGGGATGTAGACAAATCCAAGGGAGTGAAGAACCTGTAAGGATAGTGCGAGGAATATTCCAGGGTGACAGTCTGAGCCCACTATGGTTCTGCTTGGCCTTGAATCCTCTCAGTACTTTATTGGAGGCTTCAGGGCTAGGCTATCCTTTGCGGAGAAGGGGTCTAGTCATATCCCACTTACTTTACATGGATGACCTCAAGTTGTTTGCTCCAAATAACAAACAACTGATGGAACTACTGAAAATAACTGAAAAATTTAGTAGTTCCATCAGAATGGAATTTGGAGTAGATAAATGTGCGGTCATGCATGTGAAGCGAGGAGGGATTGTGGAATCTGAGGGTCTAGAACTCTCAGATTTCACAAAACTAAGAGCGCTCTCCGCAAATGATACTTACAAGTACCTGGGTATGTCAGAGGGATTAGGCATTAATGGACCGGACATGAAACAATCGTTACGGGAACGCTTCTTTGGCCGCCTGAATAAAGTGCTGAAAAGTTCATTATCAGGCGGAAACAAGGTGCGAGCCTATAACGGTTGGGTCATGCCGGTTCTGATGTATTCTTTTGGTATACTCAAGTGGACTCAGACTGAACTTGACACCCTGGATAGGCGAGTCCGAACACTGCTGACTGCAAATCGTATGCATCACCCTCGTTCATCGATCATGAGGTTGTACATCCCGCGGAAGTGTGGGGGTCGAGGCTTATTAAATGCTAAGACCCTTCATAACCGTGAGGTGTGCAACCTCAGGGAATATTTCCTGAAAGTAAACGAGGGTATGCATCGAGAAGTAGCAGCAGTGGACAATGGATTCACTCCACTATCTTTAGCAAAAGAGAACTGGCGCAAACCTGTGGTACTAACCGTCAATGACCGCAAGGAGGTATGGCAAAGCAAAGAGCTCCACGGACGCTTCTTCCGGGCCCTACATGGACCCAGTGTAGATTTTCTGGCGTCCGTATCTTGGCTACGATTCAGTAATCTCTTTGGAGAAACTGAAGGATTTGTCTGTGCAATTATGGACGAAGTTATCCTTACGAATAACTACCGGAAATATATTATTAGGGATGGGACCGTTGACATATGTCGGGCATGTCATAGTCCTGGTGAATCCATAAGACATATAATTTCTGGTTGTGGTCGTTTGGCTAATGGTGAATATTTGCATAGACATAATCAGGTGGCCAAGATTATCCATCAGCAACTTGCTTTGCACTACCAACTTGTTGAGTTTGAGGTTCCATACTACAAGTATGCGCCCGATCCAGTTCTCGAAAATGGCCATATCACGTTGTACTGGGATCGATCTATCATCACTGACAGGACTATTGTAGCCAATAAACCTGATATAGTGGTGATAGACCGACAAGCGCGCCGCACGATGATAATCGATATCACCATCCCTCATGACGAGAACCTCGTGAAAGCTGAAAAAGATAAACAAATAAAATATCTCGACTTGGCTCACGAGGTTGTCGACATGTGGAATGTGGATTCGGCTATCGTTGTGCCGATAGTCGTGTCGGCCAACGGATTAATACCCAACAGCCTTGACAACCACCTTAGGAGGCTGGGGTTGGGCGGATGGATCAAGGGCCTGATGCAGAAGGCAGTACTCCTCGAAACGGCACGTATTGTGAGGAGGTTTCTGTCTTTGGAGCCCTAACCACCGGTGGCTTGGACCATGCTCCCGCTACTGGTCGGCTCCTATTTTTATATTTTTAAATAATATTTTATTTTGTATGTATACTATTTAAAAATGTAAATTTAGAGAATTTTAAATAAATATAAAGTAATAATGAATATAAAACACATTTTAATTGTACTCATCTACTACTTGACTACACTTGTTTGCTAGTTTTTCAACCTAAATTTTTATGTATAGGGTGACAGGTAATTAGTGAATGATATTTAAACACGTGATTGTACTCATGATTACAAACAACTTTCCCAAAGAAACTTTTTTTGTATACTCATTAGTTTTCGTTTTATCACAATAACAAAACAAGAAAATTGCATTAGCACGCGCGCGTAAAGTTCACCTTGCTGCTAACAGCTGATCATGCGAAAGCACGCGCGCTAAATTTTATTATTGTGTTAAAAACAAAACTAATGAGTATACATAATAAGTATCTCCGGGAAAGTTGTTTGTAATCATGGGTACAATCACGTGTTTAAATATCGTTCACTAATTACCAGTCTTGGAGTATCTTGATAGGCATGAGTTTATACTCCGGTGGACAAAAATGGGAAGTAATAGGAAATTGATCATGGTAGGATTGTCAAGGAAAGGAGAAAACATGGATTACTTAAAAAATGGCTTTTTGAGCTCTTAGGCATCGACACTCAACTGCTGGACTAGGAGCCTCCTCTACGTAAGCGTTTCTTATAATCACCACACTTGGCAAGCGGATTTCCGATCGCAGTATAAAAGGATGAGTTATATCAAATAAGTAGTTGCTTAGTCGGGTATGTGGTTATAAATATAATTAACTAGCTACTTCCGCGCGGTTTCACCCGCTCTGCTTGGCTCCTATCGGTCATAGCGTGATGTTTTATAGCCTATAGCCTTCCTCGATAAATGTACTATTCAACACAAAAAGAATTATTCAAATCGGACCAGTAGTTCCGGAGATTAGAGCGTTCAAACAAAGAAACAAACAAACTCTTCAGCTTTATAATATTAGTATAGATATGTAGTCCCTTGATCGGGTATATGACACCCACGAGAAGAATGGGGGTGGTCATAAATAAAATTTCTTACACTACACTAGAGTAATAATTTGAAACTGATCACCAATCATTTCTGGTTCCTCTCCAGCATGGTAATAATCTTGGACAGTTGCACCAGCATCAGCTGTTCAGTCTCCACTCTTCTCTTTTCCAACTCTATTCTCTCCTCTTTCCACTCTCTATCATAATCTATTGTATCTTTTTCAAACTCCAAAAATCTCTCATATCGATCCAAATGCTCCAATTGTCGATCATGAGCCTCGATTTCTTGTTGAATCGATTTATAATCGAGTTCCGTTTTGTAATCGGTATCTCGGTTCGGTATCTCGATTTCTGGGTGGGATTTGATATCGATTTCCTCATGGCTTCGCGGTGAGAGGTTGTGAAAGGTAAGGAGGGAGGAGTCAGTGTGGAATGTTGTTGTTTTTTTCTTTTTATGGTGGTCTGTGTCTAAAAGAAATGATACCATCATCATCAACAGCCTATAAGTGGCCACTGCTGACCAAAGGCCTCTTCTCACACGGAGAAGGTTTGAGCATTAATCACCACGCTTGCTCAATGCGTGGCGATTTCAAACTTATAATTAGAATTATAAGCCCAGGTTTCCCTGCGAAGTTTTCCTTCACCGTTTGTCAGAAGTGTCTAAATTGTAGATTATTTTAAAATATTAGACACGTATTTTTTATTTTCTTACGGAAACAAATACTTTCGAAGATATGTCGATTTGAAATATCGCGTGACGTCAGTTCTAGGTATATTTTATACGTGTCACAAGTGAGTTGCCGGCCTTTTCAAATAAATAAACAACGTGAAACAACGCTTGCGTTGTGTTTCGTTGTGTGAGCGAGGTTACCAGAGGTCCTCTTCCCAATTTTTCTAATCCCCGATTCCACAACAACCCTTAAATTCCTAAGCCCCAAAAAGCCGGCAATGCACTTGTAACGCCTCTGGTGTTTCAAGTATCCATGGGCGGCGGCGATTGCTTACCATCAGGTGATACGTCTGCTCGTTCATAAAAAAATTAACTCTACCTACATAGAAATAATCATTATATGTTATCGGCTTACTCACGCAACGGTATTAATGAGCAGCATTTCTCATGAATATGAGAAAAATGCTGCTCATGAATATGAGCCTCTAGCATGGTTTGAAACTAGTCGAGTTCCTCGTCAAACAGTTACGTGAGTAAGCTGATAACATAATAATTAATTTAGTATGTCTCACGAAAGTTACAATAAAATAAAATTATAATATCGTTCTACTCAAATAAATAAAAATAAACTCTACCTACATTACAATAAAACACAAAACCCAACTAACCATGCAACAACTTATCATCAGCACTTTTATTCAGAACATTCTTTTTGATCCAAAAATTATTCTGAATGCATTCGGCGCAATCGTTCGCATCCATCTCTTTAACAAAATTCTTCGGTTTATCCGCATTAAATTTACCATAATTGGTCCAATATTTTGTTGATTCACTTGGGTAGGATATTGAGGGGCCAGTTTTGATGAGTTCGTTGTAGGATTTAGTGGTAACCCCCATTTTCGGTCTCGATGTATCGGAGTGGGCGTAAAATTGATTCGGTTTGGACAAAAACTTGTCGGAATTGGTGTCTAAACGCTCGGAGGAGGGATAGTTTTGTGATACTTGCATTAGTTCTATTATGTTCATTCGAGGAGGGAATGAGAGGTGCTGTAAAATAATGTTTTGGCGGCTTATTGCAAAAAAACATTAACTGCAAAAAATCACTCAATAATTTTCATTTATGTCTATGAGTTTCCGATATTTCAACACTGTTGCAAGCGCCATATATCGCCAAGCGAAATAATGGAAATTCATATACATAATTTTTTTTATAACGTCACACAGTGTGGTAAGAACCCGATTTTTGTGTCATCGTGTTTTTATTGAATCAATCGATAGATTCTATGAATCTGAGGATTCGAGTAAAACTCCGGGTTCGCTAAGACTTTAACTTTTTTTTTAAAAATTTCAAACTTTAAAAAACGAAAAAAATATCATTATTATTTAACAGAAGTACTTGTTCCAAAATTTATTTATTCTATCGAAAGAAAGTACAATAGCCGACCCCTCCACCAATTCCTGATGCTTTAGTATGAATAGGTCAAAAACCGAATTAGTGGTAACCCCCATTTTAGGTCTGGATGTATCGGAGTGGGCGTAAAATTGGTTCGGTTTCGATAGAAACTTGTCGGAATTGGTATCTAAACGCTCGGAGGAGGGATAGTTTTGTGATACTTGCATTAGTTCTATTATGTTCATTCGTGGGGGGAATGAGAGGTGCTGGAAATTATTAACAGAAAAAAATCACTCAATAATTTTCATTTATGTCTATGAGTTTCCGATATTTCAACACTGTTGCAAGCGCCATATATCGCCAAGCGAAATAATGGAAATTCATATACATAATTTTTTTTTACATCGTCGCGCCGATACGCCTTTTATTCCCGAAAGGGTAGACAGAGGTGCACATTACGGCACGTAATGCCGCTATACAATGTACACCCACTTTTCACAATTTGTGTTATAAGTCCCATGTAATAGGTGGTGAGCCTATTGTCATATACTGGACACAATTCCAGACTCCGTGCTACTACTGAGAAATTTTCGAAAAACCGAAAAAAGCCCAATAAAACTTTGTCGAATCGAACCCGGCACCCCTTGTCCGGCAGTCGCACTTGCGACCACTCGACCAACGAGGCAGTCATGACATAATCATGACCTATTTATTAATCCAATCCCTTATCAGAAACAGCGATTTTCAACCTTAACCTTCACTAAATAAAGATCAAAATTCATTAACACCTGGACCAATATACTAAATGCAATCGAAAATAGACCTTATTAAGTGTGGAAGTAGATCCTAAATCGTCCGTATTACGCGTGGAAGCCGTGCTAGTGGACTTGCCGAGTAATTTCTTGAACTGTAGAGGAACGTTGCCACTCGACTTGCTCGAGTTACATAGATTCTGGAAAAGGGGGGACGGGGGAAGGGGGATTTAGGGGATTATTGGGTGGTTTTAGGGGTTGGGAGGATGAGTGTAGAGTTAAAGGGTTTGAGTCTGGGATTAACTGATCTAATTGGGTATTTCGATTTTCGAAATTTTTGAGATAATAGTAGTTAGATATTTCTGATATGATCAGTTAGATAAATTAAAAACCCAACAACTTCTTGCTTGATTCAGAAATCGAACCCAATAGTCAATTTAGTACACTTATCCAAATGTACTCAATATGGAATAAATTAAAAACACAAGTATTCTCTGCCGGACCCCCCAATTCAGTTGAGACCGATGTCAGCATTAAACCCAAGACTCCTTACTTGACACTTCACACAAAAGCGATAGGTCGTCCAAAATTCATCCTCAATAATTTTGATATACGGTAAAAAGGGGTGAATAGAAATCGAGGGGTGAATAGATACAGGAATAGGGTGAATAGATGTTAGGACATTTTGCCAACATTTATTCAATCCGTTCCCCCCTCGATTTCTATTCACCCCGTTTTACGGTACAAAAAAGACTCCTATCCCTTTAACAATAAGGTATATATTAGCTTACCTTGTCAACCTCGGTGTCGAATTGTTCGTTGGTAGCGCCTTTAGACAACGCCCCCTTCTCCATCAACGTAGCGCGCTTCGCGGCTAGGTAGAGTGATCTGGAAATAAAATATTATACGTTGTTGTATATATATACTAGCTTCTTCGGCACTGCTGGGCCGGCTCGATCGGAGTGATACCACGGGCTCATAGTACACCGACGTGAAACAACGCTTGCGTTGTATGAGTGAGGTTACCGGAGGCCCAATTACCCCATTTCCCAATCTTCCCAATCCCCGATACAAAAGGTCGGCTACGCACTTGTAACGCCTCTGGTGTTTCAAGCTCATTTACTGGCTTATACTATAAAAGAAAAAGCTTCTGCAAGCAGCTTCGCCCGCGTTCATGTGAGATAAAAAGTAGGGTACGTGTTATTCTAGTACATAATTATTATTATTTTATTTAAAACGTTACCCCACTCTAGTATTTTCTCCTGTGTCGTGGGTGCGTTTACAAACATACAAGTTCACATACACATGACACCCAGACCCGAAACAATAATTTGTGGATCATACAAGGAGTTGCGCCGTGCGGGAATCGATCCCGCTTCACTTTGCGTGGCAGCCAGTAACCCAACCACCGCGCCAACCGTGCAGTTATCTACTGCTGTTCCAAATTTCATCCCGATACCCTCAAAAATTTTGACATAATTGAGTAATAAACATACACATGCGAACAACGCGCGGATTCGCCCGCTCTGTTCGGCTCCTATTAATCGTACCGTGATATTTTATAGCCTATATGCTTCCTCGATAAATGGACTATCCAACACAAAAATTTTTTTCAATACGCACCCGAGGGCTTAGTACGAGTTTGTTTTACATTTAACGAGATCGAATGAAGAGCGCGTCTAGCGATCGCTGATTGGTTGGTCATTGGCGGCGGTCAATCACCGCCGAACACGCTTTCGTTTCGTCTTCGTTCAACGTAAAGCAAAGTCTTACTAAGGGTATAGATAAGTGTGTTCAAACAAACTAACAAACTCTTCAGATTCATATTTTGGCTGCACGGTTGGCGCGGTGGCTGGGCAACTGGCTGCCGCGCAACGTGTAGCGGGTTCGATTCCCGCACGGAACAATTCTTTGTGTAATTCACAAATTGTTGTTCCGAGTCTAGGTGTCATGTGTATGTGAAATTGTATGTTTGTAAATGCACCCGACACAGGAGAAAATCTTAGTGTGGGGCAACGTTTTTTTTTAATTTTTTTTTAAATGGAAAATCATCAAATGACTCCCTGGTTTTAACTCAAGATTTGAAGGTATGAACACTTATACAACAGGGTATACGACACCCGCGGTAAGAGTTAGCGGCTATACAACTCACCGTTTTACAGTCAAATAGAAGAGCTCAGCGATGGCCCGGACGGAGTAGTCGGGCACGAAGGTATGTCGCAGCATCGAGTCCATGTTTATATTCTGGAGGGAGCCCATCGCAGAGGGGGTGGGGGACTCCGCTGGAAATAAATAATATTACATATTATATAAGGTGTTCTAAATATATCTACCACGGCTTTAATGGTAGTGTTGTGTTTGAACATTACAAATGCACTATCCAACACAAAAATAATTATTCAAATTGCATGAGTAGTTCTGAAGATGCAACATGATTTTGGCAATGTCTTCCAAAAAATAATGATTTTGGCAATGTCTTTAAAAAATAACGTCACGTCTTTTATCCCCGAAGGGGTAGGCACAGGTGCACATATGCCGCTATACAATGTACATCCAATTTTCATCATTTGTGTTACAAGTCCCATGTAATAGGGGTGAGCCTATTGCTATAAAATGGGTACATTTTCAGACTTTTACCTGACAGTCGCAACCAGTCGACTAACGAGGCAGTCAGTATGTATAGTGTATTTTTTATGGAATAAGGGACAAACAAGTAGACGGGTCACCTGACGGTAAGCGATCAGCGCCATTTATTTAAATTAATCCTAAAATAGGCAACTTTGAAACGTCAAATTGAATTGTCCGTCAGTCTGTCTGTCAGTGAATTTAGGTGCTCGGTTCAAAGTCAAAGTCAAAGCATTTATTTCAATTAATCTTTAAATAGGCACTTTTGAAACGTCAAATTGAATTGTCCATCAGCATGTCTGTCAGTGAAACTAGGTGCTCGGTCAGGTTTGAATCTATACTAATAATATAATGTTGAAGAGTTTGTTTGAACGCGCTAGTCTCCAAAACTACTGGTCCTATTTGAATCTATTTTTGTATTGAATAGTGCATTTATCGAGGAAGGCTTTAGGCTATATAACATCACGCTATGACCAATAGGAGCCAAGCAAAGCGGGGTGGGAAGTAGCTAGTCCTATATAAACAGATAGCAATACTAACCGACGCCAACGTTCTGCGTGAGCGCCTGCACGCCGAAGTAAGTGAAGGGCCCGGCCTCGAACACCAAGTTCTCGCGGCCCACCGTCACCTCCACGCGCCCCTCCAGGATCAGCACGAAGTAGTCCACCTGCAGGGGGAGGGGGACATTAGTTAACACTTGCTACTTTAATGCTTTGAGTTAAGGTTTATTTTCGCTTTTTTATTTTGTATTCGATATAAACTAATGCTTGACTACAATCGAACCTGATGGTAAGTAGTGATGTAATCGTTGATGGTGAGGCGCACTAGTTTATTAAGAGCCCATTCACTCTAGACTTGAAGACACCCACATTGTAATCCGATGGAAAAACCGCAGCAGGCAGATTGTTCCAGTCTCTCGATGATGATTTGACATTTCTATACTTGATAAGCTCAAAATGACACGATGTACGCGATAAAATTTTAGGCAACAGAGAGTAAAGTACCCTAAGTAAAGCAGTATCCTCAGACCAGGCGAGGTGGTGGTGTCTGGCAGCTTTCTGCCCAACTGTTGTTCGTTGGGATTTTCTATTCATGTTTATTCGCATGTACACTTCATATGACGTTATCCGTTGGTTTGATCGTCGATAGTCTATGTGCGGTTTCTGTCATCTGTCACTTGTCAAATCAACTAAAGTCCCCGTCACGAGAAGCTATAAATTTTGTAAACAAGTGTTCAGGAGTTCACAACATGAAAGAAAAGTTTCTTTTCATGCAAAGCAATGAAAAAACTCGTAAGCATTCGAAACTCGAATGACTGTTTATTTCAAAATGGCGTCCCGATAGTTTACAATCCCTGCGACGGACGCGTTCCGGTACCAAGAAACACAAACGATAGCGCTTTGCGTCGTTAAAATATAATTCGAATAAATTAAATAGGTTGTTACTTTCATATAACCCGTCTATATTTCAAGTCGATTGAATATGTTCAAGTTATTATTATCTCGCAGTATAAAATGTTTACTTAGTAAAAGATGTTTGTTTACATAATTTATAGCTTCTCGTGACGGTTACTTTAGTCGAGTTCCTCGTCAAACAGTTACGTGAGTAAGCCGATAACACAATAATTAATTTAGTATGTCTCACGAAAGTTACAATATTCAACCTTAACTCTTAAGACAATATTTTTTATGGGACGCATATCATCTAATGACTTCTCTCGCCTTAGGTGAGGTGAGAGGGAGTGTCAGACTCTTACTGACTAAAAACCACCCCGTTCCTACTCCTGCTTTTCGAGCTTGGTAGCTGCTGGGCTCCATCTGTGGTGGTCTAATGGCTCTTTGAGGTGCACCCACGCACGGGTCTGGTTCTGGTCGGGCAGCGAGCTACCCTTGCTCACCGTCCATAAACCCATGCTAACATTTCAAGGAAAGCTGCTCATGAATATGAGCCTCTAGCATGGCTTGAAACTAGTCAAGTTCCTCGTCATGCTATTTAATTTAATAATTAACACATTGAACGCCGTGGTAGTCACCGGTGACCGACGTTAGCGGAGAATTTGTCTTCAACAGTTTTCTATTGGCAGTCAAAGACTTAATAATTAAACATGTCTCACAAAATTTTAAATAATCAACCTTAACTCCTACAAAATACAGTAGAGTACTCTCAACGGATCTTGGCAGGTCTGAACTACGTGCAGAAGGCTGCGCAATAAGCTTTTTAGAACCAAATGGTGGCATGAGGCGTCTGCGGCGATCTACCGAGCTTGACCATTTCATAAATACAATTGACCCTTTAACTTATTGCACATTCTAATAGTTAAACCTAAAATTACGAGTTTTATGTATTAGAACAACGCTGATGGTATACTCACCGGCTTCCCCTGCTGGAAGACATAGGTGCTGGGATCCTTCTTGGTCTTGCCCTTCAGCTTGATGTGGTGGATCACGTCCTGTTTGAGAAGGCGGCGGAGCACCGTCTCCGATACTGTGTCTGGTCGGAAGGCGTCTACACCTGGAGCAAAAATACAGTATGGAGAAACCTCTTATGACTTAATTTAAACCACATATTTTTTATTACCTACTTGACTGACAATATACAAAACATGAGCGAAATAGGCCCAGTAGGTAAGTCAAAAGGTGTTATTCTCTTTGAGCTAATTCGCTTGTTTACAAATACGGCATTATAACAGCCGCGTCGCATTTCCGTAACATTCCTAGACAATATCAACATCACAGCTCTACTGTGGTCAAGGAACATGGAGCTGTTCACACAGAATTTGATACTTGATTATTTTCATCCTTTTTTTCGGTCTTCGTTGAAATATTTAGTTTTAACGTGATTGTGTAAAAAACATACACACACAAACTTTTGCGTTCATAATATACTAGCGACCCGCCCCAACTTCGCTTGGGTGCAATAGTGATATATTATGCATGTATTATACATAAAAACCTTTTTCTTGAATCACTCTATCTTTTTAAAAAAAAAGTGCATCACAATCCGTTGCAGGACAGAGAAAGCGATTTTGTTTTATACTATGTAGTGAAGCAAAATTGTGGGATTTAAGTTGTATAATATCACACACCTAGTAATATATTGGCCCATTTACGGTTTTCATAGTTTACCTGACTTGTTTAGTTTTTGGTTTACTGACTAATGAACCGTTGTTTTAGGTGCGTGAGGGGGGAAACTACAATAATGGTATAATGACACTTATGACCTCTCTCGATGAATATGGAAATAAATAGATTAATATGCACTTTTAAACACGTAAACCATATAAAGTAAATTTCGCATTCTTTGCAGATGTGCCAATATATTACTAGGTGAGCGATATACTCACTAGTGCTCAAGAACTGGAAAGTAGCCAAGGTAAGTTGTGGAGATATATGTATCCTCTGGTTCTCGTGCCGCTCAGCGAACGCCGTGAAGTCCTGCAGCTTGTTCGTGGGCTTGTTGCGGCGGCGCTTAGACCTGTTGTCCACTGTTGGGCGAAGGGAAATATATTAAAACAATTTTATATGTAAAACTGTATTGAAATGTAATAATTAATAAATATCAAGCAAATTTTGTATTATAAAAATGTAATTGGGTAGTTTTCTCAGTCAAAAAAAAAATCTAGCTTTTTAATACAATAAAACAATCACAAATTCATTCATAGAATTGATGAATTTTTAATTTTCTAAAAGACCTCGTATAATTTACAATTTGCAATAAATAAATTGGGCAGTCTTTTGATTAAAAGCCGAATATACTGGAGTAGATCTGATCATACATGTTTACCGAGTTAGAAGTCAAGTGACAGAAAGAAAGTCAAGTGACTTGACTTCTAGTGTCACAAATTTGGTGCTTTACTGACCAATTACTTTTGGTATTTCCATCAAAAGACCAAGTAGACCAGAGTAGACCACAGTAGACCAACCACATTTTCACACCGCCACACACTAGAAACATCACAAAAAGACCAAAAGACCACAAAAGACCGAAAGACTTACAGAAGACGTCGGTCTCATCGACGATCTCCGCCTGGATCATCTCCTCGATGACGTCTTCTAGAGTGACCAGCCCCATGGTCTCGTAGAAGGGATCCCCTTCACCCTCGTTGTTGATGCGGTGGACGAATGCCATGTGGCCTTTGTGTCCTGTGGTAAAAGATAATACAATTTATTATGTATAATTGTATATGATGCAATTTTTATGGAAGATGAAAGATAAAATATGTAATTTACTGCACCGCACCTTTATGGATCAAAAGCGAGTGTCTTAAATATTCGGGCCACTACGACATTAAAAAATAAAATTTAAAGCCCTTTACTAGAAGGAAATTTCTAGACCCATTGTACGGTCTCACCGCCGTACATTTTTCCGTTTACGCTGCAACCTACTTAAGGCCAATTTTGCGCGGTATATTTGCATTATAAAATAGCGTTATTTAGCTGTTAAAGCGTTAGTTGACTTAGTTGTAGTCAACATAATTACTATGTACCCATCAATAATAGAGAGAAATAATCAACTTCACGACAACAGCGTACGAAGTAAACTACCCATACACCCATAATTACTCAAAAGTCCAACCACGCACCTTCCTTAAACTGCTTAAACATGACATCAAGCGTGACGTCTTCGAAGACGAAGTTGCAGGGGTTCTGGTAGTACTGGCAGAGCGTGCGCAGCGGCGTGTTGTCGTCAGGGTCCACGAACGCCAGGTCCTTGATGAACAGCACCGTCACTATGTTGCCGCGCGTACCCTCGTATACTGGGATGCGGGAGTAGCCTGGAAACGAAGGAATCAGGCGTTCCTTATAATTTTTATTATAACCTTCGTGAGACATACTAAATTTCTTCTATTCATTTATTTATTTATTTAGTACACGTGTTTATAAAATTTTTAAATATTAAATTATAAAAAAACATTTAAAAATATAAAAAGCAGTAGCCCACCAGTAACGGGATAAATCCAAGCTACCGGCGGTCAGGGCTCAAGAGAGAGTAATTTCCGGACAATACGCGCCGTGTCCAGAAGTACTGCCTTCTGCATCAGGCTCTTGATCCAACCGTCTAACGTTAGCCTACTCAGGTGTTGGTCGAGGCTTTTGGCTATGAGGCCATTGGCAGATTAAATTAATTATTATGTTATCGGCTTACTCACGTAACTGTTTGACGAGGAACTCGACTAGTTTTAAGCCATGCTAGAGGCTCTTATTTATGAGCGGCATTCTGCGATTTGATTTATGATCCCAGGCAGAGGGCGCGATGGGCGCGAAACTCGTGTCGCCAGTAGCAGTGCGACAATCGCCGTGTCGTGTGTCGCGGAATGCTGTTCATGAATATGAGCCTCTAGCATGGCTTGAAACTAGTCAAGTTCCTCGTCAAACAGTTACGTGAGTAAGCTGATAACAGAATAATTGAGTTGAAAGTTGTTAATAGTGACTGGGGATGCAGACGACCTTGTGGGTTATGGGGGCTTCGGGTTGCAGCAGGAGTAGGAACGGGGTGCTGTTTAGTCAGTAAGAGTCTGACATTCCCTCTCGCCTCATCTAAGGCTGGATTTTCCGTGATTGATGATTTTCCGTCTCAGAAAAACTTGTCAATAATTCAAAGTCGTCAAAAGTTGGAAAGAGCCGTCAGAAGTCATCAAAAGTTAAGTCGTACAAATATTGAAAGGCCAGTCAACCAGTCGCACACAGTGAGTCCATATAGTGTGTGTGTGGGCTGGGCAACGTGTAGCGAGTTCGATTCCCGCACGGAACACTACTTGTGTGATCCGGGGCATCGTTAAAAAAATAGAACTCTTAAAGCCCAAATTAATGATGATTTTCACACAGACGGAAAATAGCATATAAATACAGTATTACAATTTTAAACATAATAAAATGCTATAAAGAGAATGACTCATCTTACACCTGTTTGTCATCAATTACTCTTGACATGCTAATAATACTTATTAAAGTTATAATATGTGTGTATATGTTCATTCATTGTTTGCCATACAATTATAATATTTCGCTGGGAAACGTGTAAATTTATTGTACTAACATGACATCATAGATGCTATTTCTGATGTCGATATAATGATAAAAATAGCATTAAAATTAATATTTAGGAAGTCTAGCTACACCGGAGGCGTTACAAGTGCATTGCCGGCCTTTCGAGGTTTTTTTTTTTTGGACCGAAAACATATATAAAGTGTTTATAGATACATTAGGTGTCAGGGATTTGTGACCAGCTTCCCGATCACCGGTTTACTGCATAGAAAGCGACCACCGACCTTTTGGGGGTTAGGAATTTAAGGGTTGTTGACGAATCGGGGATTGGGAAGATTGGGTAGGGGGGTAATTGGGCCTCCGGTAACCTCAATCACACAACGCAAACGTTGTTTCACGTCGGTTTTCTGTGAGGCCGTGGTATCACTCCGGTCGAACCGGCCTAACAGTGCCAAAGCATAGCTCTCCTACATTAAGAATGGAGTTTTTAAGCCTCTTTACTATATTCAATGTAACAGAAGCTGCTTAAGCCTATAGATCCCCCTAATTCATTTTGGCACCGTAGTCGCTCTATTAACAGTTGGGCACGCACGTCTCAAGATACCTCTCTGTAACATGGCGCCCTCTAGGCTCTCGCCCAGTCTACTTAAGTCTTTGACTGCCAATAGAAAACTTAAGGCAAATCTTCCGCTTAACGTATTGGTTACCGGTAGACCACCAAGGCGTTCAATGTATAAAGGGATCAATACCATTCTGAAATGTATTTTGCTATTAATACGTGATGCAATGGATATTGTGAAAGTTTCGAGCACTTTTTACGAAAACTTGCGCAATGGTAGGATTGTCTCGGTTCCCACGTGTAATTGACATTTGGTCCCACTACATACTATGTGGCATAGCACAATGCAGAACCTAACGCCGGTTGATTTTTACATAAAGTCCCTTGTTTAACAGACGGAATAGGCTTATCGAAATTCTTCTCAAAACATATTTGAAATAATTACAAATTAGACGCATATTCAGTCCGAGTTGACCGTCATAGAGATACAGAAGCGTGTTCGGGCATGATATTCGTCACGGAAGGTTACTTTGAACAAATTTTTGCAAATAAAGATGTTTTTGAAAGAGGCCCTTTTCTCTTTACACTCTACTTATCATCAATTAATTCATTTATTTTTGAGAATGTTGTAAATAATTTTATGTTTCTGGGTAGCTAATAAACCAAGGAAGTTTTTCTAATAGTTTGTACGCTTAGTGTCATATATTTTTTTTGAAATAAATCCAGTTTTCTATCGACCAAATTAGTGACACAAAACAAAATTTATAGGAAATTATTGCTATTTTAAAACGAATGATATTTGTGCCATTATTAGTATTTATAAGATAACTGATGTATTGGCAACCATTAAAACTAAAAACCAAAATCCAACCAGTACTTTTTTATTTATTGATGTTTTTGTAATCAATTCGGGATTTTTTACCAAAACAGAGCTGATGGGCAGCATGAATACATCCTCAAGCTTGGTCATAACATCGGAGACTGTCTTCTTGCGGAGTTCCAGGGCTCCAGAGATGATGTTCACCTCATCCTTGTCCAGGTCGTTCACGTCTGTCGTTACCTGAGGAGTTGGGGGGGATTTAAAAAGAGGGGAGGGGGTTTCTTAAAGTTCTTATAGTAAGGGGGCTTTTCTACCAGAGATGTGCTATGTAGCTATGCTACGAAGATGTAATAGGTAAGCTGTGAAACTATGTAGCTATGTAAGCTATGTAGCTGCTAACTACGTAAGTTATTTAGATGTGCAAGGATGATGAATGATAGGAACGTCGCATAGCACATCTCTGGTGGAAAATCAACCTTTCAAGTCCTATCTTTCAGTGATACGACCATCAGTATTTTAACTCACAATCTCCGACATGGTCTCGAAATCCAGTACAGAGCTGATGGGCAGCATGAATACATCCTCAAGCTTGGTCATAACATCGGAGACTGTCTTCTTGCGGAGTTCCAGGGCTCCAGAGATGATGTTCACCTCATCCTTGTCCAGGTCGTTCACGTCTGTCGTTACAGGGTTTGTTAAAAAGCGGAGACGCTTTCGAAAAACGCTTTTTCACCAGAGATTGTTTATGTTTTTATAATTTTAATCGTTTTTGTGTTTGTATTATTCATGCTATATTAAAATTCAGCATTAGATTACAACTATTATTACCTAAAATAAACATTGAATTCTATATGTTTTTAAAATACACGTTTTTTAACACCACCTGTTTGCGACGTTTGGGAGCGTTCCGCTTACACCCTGTATACCACTACAGCAGTGGCAAAAAACACACGGTCCACCTGATGGTAAGTGGCCTATGTACGCTTGCAACACTTGGACCCTGGTAGAACCTGGATGGTGATGATGATGATTCCACTTACCTTAACCAGCTCCTTCAGTCTCTCCCTGTTATAAACGCTGCCTATCTCCTCACCCAGGAAGTAGTCCAGGAGTTTACTGACTGGAAACGCTAGGGGCGCTGTGAGAGCCATCACCGCCTGTGGGACAATACCGATAAAATACGATTATAATTAGAACAAAGTAGTACATAAAGATGTGTTGATATTGTGTAATCGAACCAAAATTTGGCATGTAGGTAGATGTTATGAAGTAGCGAACCGCTAAGAAAGGATTTTGATAAATTTTACCCAAGGGTAAATAAAATAGGTTCTATTAATAGGATGAAACTTTGTCAATTTTAAAGCGATCGGGGTGAGACTTTGCATGCATAAAGCTACTATGACATAGGCATCCCCTAAGAAAGGATAAATTCCATTAATAATAATAGTTCTTAACGTGAGCGAAGCCGCGTGTAGAAACTAGTACCATATAAAATACTTAGTCAGACCCAGGAATTGTATGAGAGCCTAGCTCGGCAGTTGCATTTGCATGCACTCGACCACTTAGCGTGTATGTAACTCTGCTTACACCTTACTTTTTGTAGATAGGCATAACGCTATGTATTTTATGCAAAATACGTAATGTTTCATTACAAGACAAAGAACAGATTACAGGAAAATCTAATGAAAATAAATCATTATTTGCGTAATACTAGTAATAGTATGAGCGAGTAGTATTGAAGAACATCTGTTTAGCATCGTTAAGACATAGTTTTATTGACGGTGCTATAAATTATATTGCTCTGTACTCTGTTCGAAGTAACATTAGACATATAAGAAAAGGTATTTTTTTTATCGTTCGTTTAACAGATTTTCATTCTTATTATAATGCTAAGGTCCTTTCCTGACGGGGTATGAAATTTAAAAATCTAATTAATCTAAATTAATTATTATGTTATCGACTTACTCACGTCTAGCAAGCCTACCATGGCTTGAAACTAGTCGAGTGTCTCGTCAAACAGTTAGTCTCACGAAAGTTATAATAAAATCTAATAATCGTTCTATTTTTTTATTTTGTTATATACCTAAGATAACAATACTTAGATATGCAATTTTTATTTTAATGTCCGTCTTGTATATTATTTTGAAATTTTAGACACGTATTTTTTTTTAATTTCTTACGCAAACAAATCCTTTAGAACATTTGAAATATCGCGTGATGTCACTTCTAAGTACGTTTTATACGTAGAAATGTAGTATTTGCTTACACTCCTAAACTTTGATTCGTTTTATCTAAGTATTGTAATCTTACATGACAAAATAAAAAAATACGTGTCTAATATTTTTTCATAACCTAACTGACGAACTAAATAGATTATTAATTTTCATACCCCGTCATCATCCCTATTATAGCAAATGGCCAATCTATGTATACTATACTGAGATTATAAAGCTGTAGAGTTTCTTTGAGTGAACGCGCTAATATTCGGAACTCCTGATCCGATTTGTATAATTCTTGTTGTGTTGGATAGTTCATTTAACGAGGAAGGCTATAGGCTATAAAACATCACGCTATGACCAATAGGAGCCAGAAGTAGCTAGTTTCCAACAAAAGTAAAATTCCTTTTCTCCTTACCTTGGTAATCATAATACTCTTGGCCCCAATCATGAGCCCATGTCTCGAGCATATGGCCTGAGGAGTGATCTCGCCCAGCAGCACAATGGCCAGGGTAGAGAAGATCACAGCGAACAGTCCAGAAGTCAGCTCATCCAGGAGTATGGTGAAGGTGGAGTTCACAGCCACGTTGCCGAGGAGTATGCTGCAGAGGAGGTAGTTCCCGTGGTCTCGGACCGGCATGATGGCGCGCGCGTATTTGCGCTCCTGTTCCGTGCCTGGAGAGGTGGAAATATGGTGTTATTGTTTGGTTTAATAGTGAAAAAAATGTTTTTACCGACAAGTATGCATGAAAAGACTGATGACTGTTAATGAAGCGAAAGAGTTGTAGATTCGGAGCAATTGGCGGTCCATTGTCTCTGGCTACCCCCATGGGAGGTAATTTTTTTGTATATTATTTTATTAAGAGTGGCAGAGCCATGCTTCGGCACAAATGGGTCGGCTTGGCAGAGTGATACAACAACCGCACAGAAAACCGACGTGAAACAATACTTGCGTTGTGTGAGTAAGGTTACTGGAGGCCCCCGTCCCTAATAATCCCAATCAACGATTCCCCAACCACCCTTAAATTCTTGACCCAAAAAGGCCGGCAACGCACTTGTAACGGCTCAGGTGTTTCGTGTCCATGGGCGGCGGCGATTGCTTACCATCATGCGATCCATCTACTCGTTTAGCGACTTATAACATAAAACAACATTTGTTTTATTATTGCAATAAAAATAAAACTAACGAGTATACAAAGAAAGTTTCTTTGGGAAAGTTGTTTGTAACCATGAGTACAATCACGTGTTTAAATATCGTTCACTAATTACCAGTCACCCTATATCCGTCATCATCCCTATTGACTAAAAACCACCCCGTTCCTACTCCTGCTTTTCGAGCCGGAGCCCTGGTAAACCCGCTGGGTAGTCCGCAGCTCCGGATCAACCTTACCAGTATTGGATATGATCTTCAGCTCGGTCCTGTCCAGAGACATCAGGCCAAGGTTGAGGCCGGAGAATAGTGCTGAGAAACTGAGACAGGTCAGGATGAGGGTCAGAGACACCCACAACGGGAGCAGCGTATTGTGAGACGCTAGCATCTTGTATATTTCCGTGCCTGGAATTAAAAAGAAATTAGTGTGAGTGATGAAATGTGGGAGAGCCATGCTTCGGCACGAATGGGCCGGCTCGACCGGAGCGATACCACGGCCGAGCAGTACACCGACATGAAACAACGTTTACGCTTGTGTTTTGTTGTGTGACTGAGGTTACCGGGGTCCCAATTACTTACTTCCCAATCTCTGATTCCCCAACAACCCTTAAATTTTTAGGCCGGCGACGCACTTGTTACGCCTCTGGTATTTCGAGTGTTCATGGGCGGCGGCGATTGTTTATCATCAGCTCGTTTATCAGCTCATACCATAAAAAAGTAATCTCCGAAATTAACAAAAAAACACAGTTTACTCACCTAACTTGATTGATAAATAAAGAGTAACCTATGGAGTTTCTTGCTCGTTCTTCTTTATAGGAATCTACACTTTGGAACGAGTAAATAGAGCAACTAGAGGAATGACTGACAGACAGATATTGTTAATAATATTGTATTTGCCTCGACGTCCAAAACTGCCTTTCTGGTCTATTTGATATAAATAATTTTGACTTTGACTTTTGAACAACCTACAAATGACACCTAAACTTAACGATACACAGTTAGTTCAGGTGCCACCTAGCACTAAGCAACACTTAGTTAAGGGGGGGTTATTCAGACCACATACCTTGATGTAGATATTTCTCCTCATCTTTGAACGGGTCATCCACTCCGACCCTGAGGTTTTTGGCACAGATGTAGAGCTTCGAGTCTGTGATCGGCGCCGGCGCAACAATGTCGAACAGGGCTGTTCTAGGACGAAGGGAGCCTTCTTTTACCTGTGGAAGAGAAAAAAAAACATTTATATGGAGCAATCAGACGCATTTAAGACATTACAGTGAATTTTTTTTTATAATATAAGCCGGTAAACGAGCAGACGGATCACCTGATGGTAAGCAATCGTCGCCGCTCATGGGCACTCGAAACATCAGAGGCGTTACAAGTGCGTTGCCGGTTTTTTGGGGGATAAGAATTTAAGGGTTGTTGGGGAATCGGGGATTGGGAAGATTGGGAAGGTGGGTAATTGGGCCTCCGGTAACCTCACTCACACAACGCGAGCGTTGTTCCACGTCGGTTTTCGGTAAGGCTGTGGTATCACTGCGGTCGAGCCGGCCCAGCAGTACCGTAGCATGGCTCTCCCATACTTTATCAATGTCACGCCTTTTATCCCCGAAGACGTAGGCAGAAGTGCACATTAAGGCACGTAATGCCGCTATACAATGTATACCCACTTTTCACCATTTGTGTTATAAGTCCCATGTAATAGAGGGTGAGTCTATTGCCATATATTGGGTACAATTCCAGACTCCGTGCTACTACTGAGAAATATTCGAATAACCGAAAAAAGCCCAGTAACACTTTGCCCGACACGGGTATCAAACCCGAAACCCCTGTACGGCAGTCGCACTTACAACCACTCGACCAACGAGGCAATCCATCAATTAGAAGCATGTTGTTATTTACCTACTATAGTAGGTACGTCGTAAGTTCGATTACTGTAAAAGCTTTTTTTTAAGGGTGCGCCCTATCTAACTACCTACACAATGTCACGTTTGTGTTAAATGGATGTATGTAATTTCGCAAATTACGCTAGGTAACCTTCTGGGAATCGAACGCGTTCATTAAAGCTTGAATGAAATTGTTTATCTTGTTAAAGTGTTAACTACCCTAGGTAACCTTCTGGGAATCGAACGCGTTCATTAAAGCTTGAATGAAATTGTTTATCTTGTTAAAGTGTTTGCTGGTTCCGTGCGTGAAAGGAAAACTGCTGTCTGTTTCGTTGGCTGAGTGGTCGCAAGTGCGACTGCCGGGGAAGCGGTCTCGGGGTCGATTCCCGGGTCGGGCGAAGTATTACTGAGCTTTTTTCGGTTTTTCGAAAATTTCCCAGTAGTAGCACGGAGTCTGGATATGTGCCCGGTATATGGCAATAGGCTCACCACCTATTACATGGGACTTACAACATAAATTGTGAAATGTGGGTGTACATTGGCTTTATGTGCCATAATGTGCACCTCTGCCTACCCCTTCGGGGATTAAAGGCGTGACGTTATGACGATGATGATGAACTGCTGTCTGTGAGGTCGTTAGTTCGATAAGTGATAAACTTACACTAGTTAATTATAAATGTGAAATTTTGTTTGGATGTTTGTCCGTCAATCACGCTGAAACTACTGAACGGATACTTGTGAAAAGAGGATGCCAGTTTCTATGAAATCTGGTCCCACTTTCCAATAGCTATGTATGTTACATCATTGGACAGGTAATTTTGAGCTGAATAAAAGTTACTATGGCGCCAAGTTCCAAATCTTAGTCTGTTCAAAGTTATTCTTTATTAAACATGGTAGCCAAGTAATGCTATTTTTGCGTCATAATTGTATTTGTGGTTTATACACGTAGTGTGGATTGCTTATTTTTACCAAATTTTATATGCATATTCAGTAGGTCGGAGAATCGGCTACTATCTATTTTCCGTGATGTTCACCCTTAAATTTTTATTTTTATTAACTGACGATATAATTTATAAGACAAAACAACGTTTGCCGGATCAGCTAGTACCTATAAAGATTAGATTTTCTTTCATTTCCTAAAATGCCAGCCTAACATTTAGTAAGGTCAGTGTTGAGGTCTCAATAGGAGGTTGTTAGGGCACTGGGTTTAGGCGCGGCGATATGATAATGTGAAGGTTACACAGTAGACACGAATACGTAAACAAATGGGGTAGGCAGGGGTGTGTTTCCCAACCTCGGGGGTGTGCCTCCTGCCGGAGGTTGTACGCGGGGATCGTGCGGTCCATGGCCCTCTACGGCGCCCCTGTGTGGGCGCCGAACCTGATGCGGCGGCCAGCTCGGGCGCTGCTCACGTCCCAGAGGGTCATGGCCATCCGAGTGATCCGTGGATATCGCACGATCTCCGGGGAGGCGGCGAACCTCCTTGCCGGATTACCGCCGTGGGATTTAGAGGCGAAAGTGCTTGCGCGCGTCTTCTGTTTGCGCGCCGACGCGCGTCGCCGGGGCGAAACTTGCTGCCGCGCCAGATTAGTGGAGATCTCATGGCGGAATGGCAGCAACGACTGTCGCAACCGAGGGCTGGGCTCGCTGTCATTGCAGCGATAAGTCCCCTCTTTGAGGAGTGGCTTGAGAGACGCCACGGCGTCCTCACCTACCGCCTGACGCAGGTGCTTACCGGACATGGAAGTTTCGGTAGGTTCCTGTTTCTGATTGGGCGGGAGGAAACGCCCGGGTGTCATCACTGCGAGGACCGTCCTGAGGACACAGTGGAACATACGGTGGCGCTGTGCCCTGCATGGGCTGAGCACCGCCGTGTCCTCAGGGATGTAGTCGGCGACGGCGACCTCTCGCGTCCGGCATTGGTACAAGCCATGGTGCGGAGCGAGGGGACTGGGATGCCGTCTCCTCCTTCTGCGAAGCAGTCATGCTAGCTAAGGAGGAGGCGGGGCGCGTGAGAGAACGAACCTCCTCACGCCCCAGCCGTCGCGAGAGACACTCCGGGCGTCGGGGATCGCGCGACGATCTCCGGCCACCGTAAGTGCGGGCCTGCGGACGGCGAGCAAGGGTAGTTCGCCGCCCGACCAGAACCAGACCCGTGCGTGCGGCGCGTCGCGTTCCGCGCGCGCCTCAAAGAGCCATCAGACCACCACAGATGGGGCCCAGTAGGGCTGATGCCTAATCCGGAGCTGCGGACAACCTAGCGGGTTTACCGGGGCTCCGGCTCGAAAGGCAGGAGAAGGAACGGGGTGGTTTTTAGTCAGTAAGAGTCTGACACTCCCTCTCGCCTCGCCCAAGGCGAGAAAAGTCATTGGATGATTTTCCCCCCTCAAAAAAAAAAAAAAAAAAAAAACAAGGCAGGGGTGTGTTTAGATTACTGTTACTATCTATGTAGCTAGTGCGCGATTGGCTCTTTGCAAACCGACTGATGGGTTAATACTAATAATCTCTACTCTCTACTAATATATAAAACTAAAGAGTTTGTTTGTTTAAACGCGTTATTCTCTGGAATTACTGGTCTGATTCGAATAATTCTTTTTGTATTTGTAGCGGCATAGCGTATAAGTAAGTACTTAAGGTGTGTCATGTTGCAACGTAAACTAAGTTACAGTTTATATTTCGGATGAAATAAATTATAGGTATTGTTCATTCATTTCATTGTTCATTATGTGAACACGCGCACTGTGTATCCGTCTTAGTAAGGAACAATATACTTTCAATCGTCATCGGTCTTTCATTTGGTCTACACCTCAGATCAAGGGAGAAATAGCCACCCTCTAAATATTGCATATTGCATTTATCGAGAAAGGTTATAGTTATATAGTTTACAAAATATCACGTTATGATCAATACGAGCTGAACACAGCGGATGAAACCGCGCAGGAGTAGCTAGTGCATATAATAAATATGAAAATGATTTGTTCGACTCTATCTTTCAACGTCGCGATAATTTTAGCTATGGTAAGATAATTTTATTAGAAGGCTTTTTTGAGGGGGAAAGTCATCCAAAGGCTTCTAGAGGGAGTGTCAGACTCTTACTGACTAAAAACCACCCCGTTCCTACTCCTAGTTTTCGAGCAGTTATCCCGGTAAACCCGATAGGTAGTCCGCAGCTCCGGATCAGGCGTCAGCACTAACAAACACAGCCTCTATTACAACAGCATAAAGTCCAACTTACCATGTATTCTCCCTTCAGCAGAAACTTGCAAGGCTGCCCATACAGTTGTGTCTCGTGGGTGAACTAGTAAATCTATCGCTTACAAAAGTAGCCTCTATTACAACAGCATAAAGTCCAACTTACCATGTATTCTCCCTTCAGCAGAAACTTGCAAGGCTGCCCATACAGTTGTGTCTCGTGGGTGAAAGCTATCACTGTCCTGGATGTGAGCCCATCACCAAATAGTCTGGAACAAATAGATTATCATAAATAACCACTTCATCAACATATCATCAGCCTATAGGTGGCAAAGGCTTTTTTATGAAATAGGTGGCAAACGAGCAGACGAGTCACCTGATGATAAGCGATCATCACCGCCCATAGACACCAACACCAGAGGAGTCACAGGTACATTGCCTACGCCTTTTAAAAAGGAAGACGCTCTTTTCTTGAAGGTTTAAAGGTCGTATCGGTTCGGAAATACCGCCGACGACAGTTCATTCCACAGTTTTGCTGTGCGAGGCAGAAAGTTTCGTGAGAAGCGCACAGTTGTGGCCTGCCAACCTTCTTTATGATGGGGATGGAAGTGCTTAGCATATTGTTTAGCAGTCGCACTTGCAACCAACGAACCAACAAGACAGTTATATTTTTTTAAATGCATCTTTGTAAAGGCGGCCACTGATGCAGCAAAGGCCTTCTAGACAATACAGAATGGCCAAGAACGCAATACCGTAACAATGACACACAAATAGGGCGCTCTATTGTCAGCAAATGATTTAATCGGTGGTTGCCTTGCCGGACTCGTTGGTCGAGTGGTCGAAATTGCGACTGCCGGGTACAGGGTATCAGGTTCGACTCCCTCGGAAAAAGTATTACTGAGCTTTTTTCGGTATTTCGAAAAATTACTTAGTAGTAGCACGGAACCTGGAATAATATATTTTCTTATGGAATAAGCCGGTAAACGAGACGCTTCACCTGATGGTAAGCGATTAGCGCCGCCCATCGACACTTGAAACATCAGAGGCGTGACCACAAGTACGTTGCCGGCCTTTTAGGGGTTAGGAATTTCAAGGGTTATTGGGGAATCGGGAATTGGGGTGGAGGGTAATTGGGCCTCCGGTAACCTCGCTCACACAACGAAAGACAGCGCAAGTTGTTTCACGTAGGTTTTCTGTAAGGCCGTGGTATTACCCCGATCAAGTCAGCCCAGCAGTGCCGAAGCATGTCTTCCCCCACTTAGTTCCGGAAATTAGCGTGTTCAAACAAACAAACGCTTTATATAATAGTAAGTATAAGTATACAAGCACTAGGTTGCCATTATAGACATACTGTTAAACATAGAACAAGGCGCAACAGACTAATTTTATTATAAAGAATTAGGCAAAAAATACAGTCTGCCTATGTAGCCTTGACCTTAGGCAAATATCTAGGTTGATGCTGATAAAAACAAATTCTTACATTCCTTTGCGATAGTTATGTCATAGGTAAGTAAATTCCATATTTTGTATTAAGCACGTACATAGTTAGTATGGTGATGTTATGTCGTGGTGGCCCGGAGGTTTAAGACGTCCGCTTCTCATACATGAGGCTGATTCGGAACCTACCAACGGAAAGTACCAATGTGACTTTTTCCGCGTTATATGTACATTTTAAGATTATTTAGACACCACTGAAAAACGGTGAGAAAACCAGGGCTTATAATTTCTAATAATTAGTTTGAAATCGTCAACCCGCATTGAGCAAGCGTGGTGATTAATGCTCAAACCTTCTCCGTGCGAGAAGAGGCCATTGATCAGTACTGGTCACTTATAGGTTGAAATCGTTGAAGTAATTTCCATACAAAAATGTAAAAATTTAAGTAGGTTATTATTACATTAAACTTGAGACGGGATAAGGTGGTTATTGAAACTGGCCGCAAGATAAGAATCTAAAACTACTGGGAAGAGGAACAAAATCAATAATCCCTAACTTGTTTGCTCTAAGACTAGACGTAGACAAGTCGTTGCGTCATCTGCCAGCCATTTATTAGACAATATGGCGCCGTCTGTCTGTCCGTCTGTCATAATATTCTTTTTAAGATTTCCTGTGACACACATAAACTGGGGTCAAAGATCGGGGAAACATTAGGGTGAAGCCAAACGAGCGTAATTATGAGTTTTTTTTTTTTTGAGGGTGGAAAATCATCCAATGACTTCTCCCGCCTTGGGCGAGGCCAGAGGGAGTGTCAGACTCTTACTGACTAAAAACCACCCCGTTCCTTCTCCTGCTTTTCGAGCCGGAGCCCCGGTAAACCCGCTAGGTAGTCTGCAGCTCCGGATCAGGCATCAGCCCTAATTATATGAGTTGTGAGTCGCTTATTTTACGTTCAACTGAATTTCTGTTGAGCTGCCAGACATTGAAAATAATGAAAATCGCTCTCCGCAGCGCCTCGCTCGCCGCGACAGAAATTCGGTCGAGTTTATGCGCGTGAGTCGGTCACACAACTCATTTTATGTCGTCGTGTCGTACAAACTGCATTTTTGTATGAAACCGAATGCAGCAGAAATTTCGCGACTCACAACTCATAAAATTAGGCTCGTTTGGTTTCACCCTGAGTGGGAGGACAGAATCGGGGTCAAAGATTGGGGTATTATTAGTAGATATATGTATGTGTATCATGGTTTTCGTTTGCTAAAGAAATTGATAAGGGTGCTTTTCAGAGATGTGCTATGTAGCTATGGTATGAAGATGTAATAGTTAGCTATTACATCTGCAGCTGTGAAACTATGTGACCGTGTCCACTGATTCTAAGCTGGCTTACTCCATAAATGTGATTCAGATCCGGAATAATGATGGTTTTTATGGAAAAGAAGTCAAACCGCCTATGGACACCCGCAACACCAAAGTAGTGAAAATCGCGTTGCGATGAGTTACAATAGTGAATATGTGACGTCCTGTGTGGGCGATTTCGTAGCGAACGAGAAACGGTGCGGTGACACGCGATGCGGTGTGACGCGGCGGCTAAGTTCTACGTGCAAAGTCAAAGCATTTATTTCAATTAATCCTAAATTAGGCACTTTTGAAACGTCAAATTGAATTATCCGTCAGTCTGTCTGTCAGTGAAGCTAGGTGCTCGTTCCAATGTGTAGCTTCGAATGGAGAAGAACGAGCAAGAAACTCCATCGTTACTGTGAATAGTAGTGATGCATGTGAATCGTTTCGTTGTGTTTCTGTTTCCGACATTATAAACAAAAATGTAATGGCATCGCATCAAGTTTGCGCGAAATTATCTAGCCGCGCAAATATCGTGTTCGTGACGCGTCGCACCGCATCCCACGTGCGGTTGGTGACGTAGACCAGGGGGCCTACTCTAATTCAACGAACGAAAGAAAAAACTTCACAGATTGCATACTACAATTCTATTTATTGCGAACTTTCGTGAACAAAAATGAACGAATGAAATGAAGATAAATAAATAGGTTTCGATATGAAATTAAAAATAAAACGTTATTTTAAGTAGTTAATTCTATTAGTAAATTATTTTTTTTTTGGAAGGGGGAAAATCGTCCAATGACTTCTCCCGCCTTGGGCGAGGCGGTAAACCCGCTAGGTAGTCCGCAGCTCCGAGGTAGTCCGCAGCTCCGAAATCAACATAACCTACGGCCGAAGATTAAACGAAACTTCGGATTCGAGAACCGGAGTAGGCTTTCGCGACGCACCGCATCGTATTCGCATCTAGATCGCTCACGCAAGACGACGCATTAAGTAACAGCATCCAGCTGCATATAGACTGCTAATAATTCCTTTCCAACACACCAAAAAAGCTATAAAAACCCACTAACCTTAAAGTAACCCTCGAATCAGCCAACACACTCGGTATACCATCCTCAATGATCTTCGGATCCTTGTCAGAATTCTCAATCCTTAAACCTTCAATGTTAACAACGGAAGGATCACCCCTAACGCTGACAAAATCGGAGACAGGTACCGTCACATCCCTCTCTTTCCTGCTCACATCTTCTGGAGAAGTTCTGGACACTTCTGGAGGACGTTGCGTAGTCGGACTCTTAGCTTCTCTTTTAAATCTCTCAATAGAATTGTCGTCGAAAGCTCTTTCTTCATCTCTGTCCAATTCTACTCTTTTCGTGTCTTCCATTTCGGATAAAGGCACATATTTGTTGTGGTATAAAACTTCTATGTTCTCTCTTTCTTCTCTTGTTAATTCTGGAGTCTTCTTGAGGTGGTTTACATCTGTGTCGTGGGTCATATCTACCCATTGTGAGGTTTGTTTTGTTTCTGTTGTAGGTTTTGAGTTTCTGTGGGCAAAAGAGAAGTGTGTTGTTAGTATAACATATATATTTAATTTGCATTTTATATACGGTAGGTACATACAATATTGCTACTTTTCTCGCAGGTAAGTGTGGAAAAGCCATGCTTCGGCACGAATGGGCCGCCTCGACCGGAGTGATACCACGGCCTTACAGAAAACCGACGTGAAACAACGATTGCGTTGTGTTTCGTTACCGGATGGCCCAATTACAATTTTCTCCCCTTAAAAAAAAAGTTATTGGACTGTATCGAACTTTTGATATCACTTATATCATAACAGGGAGAGGCCTTCGTTCAGCAGTGGACGTCTCTCGGCTGATGATGATATCATAACATGACTAGTGAAAAGTGAGTTTCTTTTGGGCATTTCCAATTTTATCAAGGAATAAAATAAAATTATTGGAATGTTTTTATTGAACTTCTGAAATCATTGTCATGCATACGCATGAAATTGAGACGCCCCCAGTAAGTTATAAAAATACTGATGGGGTAAAAAAAAAGGAATACTCGACTACATATATATTATTTTTACCCCCGACACACGACACAGCGTGTTTATACACAACGCCACACCCTGTCGTTATACATATAATATGTACTATGTTATATATTTTACGTCAGTTAGTGTCGACACAAAGTGACTGGTCTTGTCACACCAATAGTATAACGAGTATTGCATAACTACTAAAACAAGCAGGGGAGCGATTTTCATAAAGACTGTTGTTTCTCCTGGACATTTTTTAGAAGAGAGTGCTTACTCTTGAAACCGGTGTCAATGTAATTTCAACAAAATGGATGATGACGGGGTATGAAAATTAAAAATCTATTTAGTCCGTCAGTTAGGTAATGATAGTAAATTAGACACGTATTTTTTTATTTTGTCATAAAACGAATCAAACTTTAGGAGCTAGAAATGGCGTTACGCGATATTTTAAATCAATGTATCTTCGAAAGTATTTGTCTAATGTTTTAAAATAATCTACAAGATGGACATTAAAATAAATAAATATCATCTACCGTATTGTTTCTGCTGGATATATTATATTTTTTAAAACAGGGTGCTTACTCTAGAATACCATCTCAATATCAGTGCAATTGCAATCCAATAATTACGTATTGATTGTTAAAACTATACAACCCTAATCGTAGCTATTACAATAGCATTCAGAGCCAAGCTCAAATACCATTTAGTGCAATCAATATCCATGCAATACGGATGCAATGGGCGCTAGTATATGTGTACTCATGAGTATGTATTTTACAATCGGAATTAGGAAGATTGGGAAGGGCGGTAATTGGGTCTCGGAATTGAGCCTTCGGTAACCTCACTCACACAACGCAAGCGTTGTTTCACCTCAGTTTTCTGTGAGGCCGTGGTATCACTCCGATCGAGCCGGCCCAGCAGTGCCGTAGCATGGCTTTCCTACTTTATAGTTAGTTAGACAATCTCCTTTGCGAAAATCCTCCTACTGTTACCAAGAAATAACAATCAAAACATTGTAACATAACTCGCAACAAACATACATACATCATCACGACCACTTACCCATTACATACATTCCAGTAATATCAACGCATTACAACATATCATACTCTGGATGGATCGCATTTGAGAGACAAAGCAAACGACGATCAAAAATTAACCTTACCCTTATTGAAATAAAGTTGATATTGTGAAAAATTATAAAAAAATTTTTTTAGAAACCACATTTGATCAAAAACCGACCTTAAACCTATTGAAACAAAGTTCACAATGATAACTAAATCAGTCAAGTGTCAAATTTTCACTTTTAGTACGAGCAAATAGATAGATGATCAGAAATCCACCTTACATGTGCAGAAACAAAGTCGTTAATGGCATAAAACTAAACGAATGGTTAGAATCAGAAGGCCATTTAAAAATAGCTAGGTAGCCAAAGGGCTAGTGTTCTATTTGGATAACGTTTTAAAGGGAATCAGTTTAGTTATAAGGCGGTACAGCAGAGATGTAGTGACAAGGATTGAAAAGGGAATGTTTAACGATTTTTTTTTGAGCGGGGAAAATCTTTCAATGACTTCTCCCACCCTGGGCAGGCGAAAGAGAGTATCAGACTCTTACTGACTAAAAACCTACTCCTGCTTGTCGAGCCGGAACCTCGGTACGCCCGCTAGGCAGTCCGCAGCTCCGGATCAGACATCAGCCCTACTGGGCCCCATCTGTGGTGGTCTGATCGCTCTGAGGCGCGCGTAGAACACGACGCGCCGTTCGCACGGGAATGGATGGATGCAGATTTACGAAAGAAATATACAGGGCGAATATGAGTGGGACCGTCGGTAGAGGGCGCTTTAGACGGATAATACAGACCAGATTAGCGATATATTGAAGAAGGGTCAAATTAAAAGTGTGGGGGAGCCATGCTTCGGCACGAATGGTTCGGATTGACCGGAGTGATACCACGCACAGTGTTTTAGAAACCCTTAGGGGAGGACATTTTTAGCTAAATTTTGTATTACCACGGATTATGTGGCTGATTTTACTTAAGTACATAGTGCAAAAGGCTAACTATCATTTGCCATGAAGATTTCGTGCGGAAACTATGTCAATAAAAAAATAAAAAATAGAAACTAAAATTGGATTTTTTGCAAATATCTTTGTACCTAGTTACAATTCATTCGTGTTGTAAAGCTTGAATAACACATAAATATATGTGATAAAATCCGGATATCAAATTTTGCTCTTTATTTTAAAGATAAAAGAAAAATTAAAAAAAAATCCTATTTAAACCACACTCCGAATTAGCAACTTTAGTATTTTTTTTCTCCAAAACTAAAAATAATTGACATGGGGTTTCTTTTGCAATTTGTGTTATTAGGACTAACTACATCGATATACGCTATTAGCTAAAAATGTCCTCCCCCAAGGGTTTCTAAAACACTGTGCCACGGCCTCACAGTACACTGACGTAAAAAACGCTTGCGTTGTGTTTCGTTGTATGAGTGAGGTTACCGGAGGCTCAATTAAGAGTCCCTCCCAATCTTGCTAATCCCCGATTCCCCAACAACGCTTAAATTCCTAACCTCCAAATTTACCGGCAACGCACTTGTTCCGCCTCTGGAGTTTCGGGTGTCCAAGGCCGGCTCCAATTACCATCAGGTGATCCGTCAACTCGTTTACCGGCTCATCCCATTAAAATTGCGTCGTACGTAGGTTAAAATTTTCTCTACCCAGACATCGTAAGTGCATGTTCGCACGCGACGCATAGACATGCAATACAGTCTACCTAGACCTGTTTGTTTGTCTAGTCTAGTATTCTAGTACATAAATATAAACACTGACCATGTGGTCTGACGTCACTGCGAACTTGTCCTATATGAATGACAGGTTTATTTTTAATACCTATTTGTAGATTAGACGTAAAATGATTGTTTATTTTACGGTGAATGTAAATGTAAAAGGGTGTTTTTCCGCCTGAGATGTGCTGTGCTACGTTGCTGTGGATGCGTTTGGCTTCCACCAATCATAATATTCAACATAGCTTAGCATTGGTGGAAAAGGAGTCAGATTAACTATGTTTTATATGGAAAGATGCGTGCTAAGTATGGATAGTTTCCCTACTATCGATGCATCGCGCATCTTCCTCGAACAGCTACATAGCTTAGTATCAGTGGAAACGGTCATATAACTAGTTAGATTCACACATTACATCTTCGTAGCATAGCTACATAGCACATCTCTGGTGGAAAAGCAACCTAATGAAGGGCAAGCTATGCTTCGGCACGAATGGACCAGCCTGACCGGAATGATACCATCACGGTCTCATAGGAAACCGGCGTGGAACAATGTTTGCGGTGTGTTTCGCCGTTTACCAGAGGGCCAATCGTCACTTAACCCATAGTATGCCGGGAGCGCAGATCTACGCTCCCGGCATACTATGAGTACTACGAGACACAATGTGTTTTTAATTGTCTCATATACCCCACAAACAAGAGGTTAAATCCTCTGAAACCGGTGTAACGCACTAGTAACGACTCTGGTGTTGCGAGTGTCCATGAGCGACACTGATCGCTTTTTATCAGGTGATCCGTCTACAATGCGCCCACATTTACCACAAAAACCCATATTGATATGCGCACATTTTGGTAAAATAATTTCATAATTAGACAGAGTAACAGAATAATAACTAGAAGACTGCGCTGTAACGTGTAGCGGTTTGGATTCGTACAACGAGCAACTGTGCGTGATCCGCAAATATTGTTTCGAATTTTGACATAAGCCCCATTCAAATGTTTTTAATATATTATCTGTGAAAATTACCCCACCTATAACAGTTTCTATATTATTATTCCCTCTATTCCTTAATCTACATTTTATGATCCCAATTCTTTACATTCTGGTACTTCGACGTAGCTACTACAAAAGGCAGCGTTGACCCAACCTTGACCTGGTGGGACACCTAAAACAACCAACTCTTCACTAACTTACAGTAGAGGTGTCGTGACTAGGAGCCATTATAATGGCTTGAATGAATTGAATGGAGATTAACTATAGATCGGTAATAGTAAATTTGCTTTCCCTTTCTAGTTGTTTAAGG
This sequence comes from Spodoptera frugiperda, assembly GCF_023101765.2. Taxonomy (NCBI): domain Eukaryota; kingdom Metazoa; phylum Arthropoda; class Insecta; order Lepidoptera; family Noctuidae; genus Spodoptera; species Spodoptera frugiperda. The sequence goes on along the minus strand of NC_064235.1, from coordinate 6,629,663 downwards.
GTGTTTTTCCACCAGAGACTAGCAATCACGAGGTTGGAAACGAAAGGCTCTTTTTGCGGGAGGATCATCAAATGACTTCTCCCGCCTTGGGTGAGGCGAGAGGGAGTGTCAGAATGTTATAGTCAAATACTCAAACGTCACTTAATTTTAACCCGCTCTCAAATAATATAGTTCTGTCCCTACAAATTATTTGTAAACTAGCTACTGCCGCGCGGTTTCACCCGCTCTGCTCGGCTCCTATTGGTCACAGTGTGATGTTTTATAGCCTATAGCCTTCCTCGATAAATGTACTATCCAACACAAAAATAATTATTCAATTCGGACCAGTAGTTCCGGATATTAGCGCGTTCAAACAAACAAACAAACAAACTCTTCAGCTTTATAATATTAGTATAGATAGTATAGATGACAGAGATAGCACGAGATTTAAGTAGTTACCACTTTGAGTAGCATTTCAGTATTCGGGCGTTACTGACTATAAACCACCCCGTTCCTTCTCCTGCTTTGAACCGTAACCGCGGTAACCTTTTAAGTTGTCCTCAGCTCCGGATAGGGCATCAGCCCTACTGAGCCCCATCTGGTCTTACATACAGCTAGCGACATATTTCAGACGACTGAAATATTCAGCACTTACTTAGTTATGTTCACGATCCAAATAACTACTCGTACATTAAACTTGAACCGACGTCACTGATATAATGAAACGCGTGCCGGTCGACTGGGTGGTAAAGTGAAAACATACTCCATTCAGTAATACTTACGAATAGTTTCATAACTATGTAGTTAGTTACTTATTTTTCTTTCTTAAAATACTCTACATTCCATCTAGACTTGTATTCGAGTTTTTTTTTATGGAATCGGGCACAAACAAAACACCAGGTGATACGTTCCGTTATTGCCTGACTATATGTTACCTAAACCTAAATAAAACATAAGAAGCGCCGATCCGACCTTCCCGATATCAAGTAAAGACATAAGCAGTATTTCCACGTATTATCCCATTAAGATAAGTACCCGTCGCTATGAGGATTTCGGTAGTTACTCGAGCGTGTCAGATTAATAAATGAGGAATATCTAGTGCCATGTTGAATATTCTAATTCAAAATATATTTTTTTTGCTAAACCGACAATCAAATTCGAGCCGCTGAAACCGCTCTAAAATGACTCTTGGTAAGGTAATAAGTCAGAATGGTACTTGCTGTTGGTAGGTTTCGCGGGTACGGGTTCAAAACCCACCAACGGCAAGTACCAATGTGCCTTTTTCCGAGTAATATGTATATTCTTAGATTATTTAGACACTACTGACAAACGGTGTAGAAAAACAGCATGCGAGGTTTCCTCCAGCTTTTAATTTCTAATTATTTATAAGTTTGAAGCAAGTGTGGTGATTAATGCCTCTTTTCCGTTTGAGAAGATGCCTTTGCATAGCAGTTGACACTTATAGGCTGTTGATGATGATGAAGTCAGAATTAACAAATTTGACGTTCAAAAGTGCCTTCGTAATCTATTTGAAATAAATATGTACTTTAGACTTTTTGACTTTGAAGCGTTCTTTTTCGATTTTCTGTGAGGCCGTGGTATTACTCTAGTCGAGTGCAGTGCCGAACCAAACTCTCCCAATACAGTTATAGCTATTATGACAACGATGATGATTTTAGTTATAAGTTTCTCAATTCAAGGAAACCTCAAATAATTTGTCATCTCAATTAAATTATTATTAGTCATTATTCCTCATCTCAAGCAAGTTGGGTAAGGGCGTGAAGTATTGTGTTATCATATTTTATTACTCATAGAATTATCGGTATTTTAAGTAAAACCATAATTGAATTAAGTTTATTTAACCGCTTCGTGGTAATAGTGGTGTCATCAGTTATTAGTTTTCGGTTTTATTTTAGCGATGAACTTACTTAGTTGTTACGTCATTTTAATTTACTAGTCACGAAACTTTCTGACTCGCACAACAAAACAGTGGAATGAGCCGTCGTCGGCAGTATTTCCGAACCGATAACTACGACCTTCAAACCTTCAAGAAAAGAGCGTAGTCCTTTTTAAAAATGCCGGTAACGGACCTGTGACTGCTCTGGTGTTGTGGGTGTCCATGGGCGGTATTGATCGCTTACCATCAGGTGACCCGTCTGCTCTATTTCATAAAAAAAACTGTGTTGCTAGTTCACATTAAGTGTTCTATTTACGACATTGCTACTACTATTACTACTTATTTGTAACGTCATTTTAATTTCCACTAACAATACAATCCCGCTTTTCATGCACGAGTGTTCGAAGGTACTAAAATTAATCTTTTACTTATTGGAAAATTTACTAGTTCGTTTTTAGGATGCTTTTTATTGAGATAACTATTCCTATAGTTAACCAAGACAGCTCGACATTTTGTTTTTTATTTCACGCTATCAAAAAAGACTCCTATGGGTACTTTTTCCACCAGAGATGTGCTATGCTACGTTACTATGGATGCGTTTGGCTTCCATCAATCATATTCATTGGTACACATAGCTTAGCACTGGTGGAAACGGACTCAGCTAAGTCATGTTTTTTATAGATGCTACGGATAGCTTCCCTCGCTTACTTCAGGCTACGCATCTTCCTTACACAGCTACTTCGCGGCGACGAATCTTCATAGCAACTTAATATCAATAGAAACGGTCACATAGTTTCACAGCTTAGCTATTATCGTCAAACGGGGTGCATAGATACAAAAGAGGGGTGAATAAATGTTGGCAAAATATTCTAACATCTATTTACCCTATTCCAGTGTGTATTTATCCTTTGAATTCCATGCTTAGTTACATAGCACATCTCTAGTGAAAAAGCACCCTGACTAAGGCGGTGACAAGAATGTTGACTAGTTTAAAATAAATACATAGCTGCAAAATGCATTATCTAACATCGCAACGTGATAATTATTGCATTTTACAATCAAGCGTATCGCCTCGTCCACCTGCAGTCAATCTACAATGTTGTAAATTGCAGTAACTGACTATTTTCCTCGACATAATAGTCTCTGCATAAAGATAACTAGTATTTCTTGTAGTTACTGGAACTACTTTAATGGATTCCACAATGTTAAATATGGTTAAAAATAATTATTTTCTAAGCTCCGTACATTATCATTCTCAGCCTAGTGATAAGTCCAATGCAGAGCAAAAGCCTCTTCTCTCACGGAGAAGGAATGAACATTAGGGTGCTTTTTGCTGTGCTACGTTGCTGTGGATGCGTTTGGCTTCCACCAATCATATTCATTGGTACACATAGCTTAGCACTAATGGAAACGGACTCAGCTAAACTAGTACCTAATGTTTTTTTTTACATAGAAAGATGCGTGTTACGGATAGCTTCCCTACTATCGATATATTGTATACTCGAGCTGCGCATCTTCCTTCCACAGCTACATTGCTTAGTATCAGTCGAAACGGTCACATAGTTTTACAGCTTAGCTTTTACATCTTCGTAGCATAGCTAGCATAGACAATAATAAAGCAACTTTGTAGTAGACAATAATAAAGCAACTACATACATAGTTGCTATAGTAAAAATGTGTAGATAGGTTTTTTTTTATTTAATATAGTTTAATCTCCACGGACTCGAGTCCGTGCCCTTGTTATTCAATTTGCTATAATCTATTATATAAAAATAAGTCGGGTTTTCCTTCCTGACGCTATAACTCCAGATCGCACGAACCGATTTCCACGGTTTTGCATTCGATGGAAAGGTAACGGGTTTGTTTATAGCAAAGAAAATTAAAAAAAAAAAAACAAGAAAAGAGCAGGTGGCGAAACGAAGTTTGCTGGGTTTGCTAGTTATACTAAAAGTGTAGATAGGTTAACTATAGGCGCTCAGAAAGTGGCAAATTAAGAGTGTTTTAACACCAGAGATGTGCTATATAGCTTTGCTGCGAGGATGTAATAGCTAAGCTGTGAAACTATATGACCTGATAACTATGTGATTGCTTTATTATTGTCTACTATTTCTATTGACGGTTGAGATTATTCAAGCACTCTTTCGAAACCAGACTGTTGCTAGTTCATACCATTCTACATACATACATACATATCGGCACGCCTTTAATCCCCGAAGGGGTAGGCAGAGGTGCACATTATGGCACGTAATGCCACTGAACAATGTACTAAGTCCCATGTAATAGGTGGTGAGCCTATTGCCATATACTGGGCACAATTCCAGGCTCCGTGCTATCACTGAGAAATTTTCGGAAATCTGAAAAAAGCCCAGTGACGCTTTGTCCGACCTGGGAATCGAACCCAAGACCCCTTGCCCGGCAGTTGCATTTGCAACCACTCGGCCAACGAGGCAGTCTTGTGTTGCTAGTTCATACCATTCTATTTACGACATTGCTACTCCCATTTTATAGTAACTACTATAATATTTATTTTGGTAATAATTGACGCACATCACAGTCGGGAGACCTTCAAAAGCAATATCAATAAAGTGCAGATTTGATTGTCGGTTTAAGACGATCGTTCTTGAACTGGATTATAGTTTTATGATATTTTTTCTATTCAAAAATAGCTCTTGTTGAATATTGAGTGGGTAGAATGGTTGGGAATAAATATTACATAACTATGAAGTTTGGAAGCTTCGGCACTGCTGGGCCGGCTCGACCGGAGTGATACCACGACCTCACAGAAAACTGACGTGAAACAACGCTTGCGTTGTGTGAGTAAGGTTACCGGAGGCCCAATTATCCCCTTCCCAATCTCCCTAATCCCCGATTCCCCAACAACCCTTAAATTCCTAACCCCCAAAAGGCCGACAACGCACTTATAACGCCTCTGGTGTTTCGTGTGTCCATGGGCGACAGCGATTGCTTACCATCAGATCATCAGGACATCAGGACTTCACTACACTATATGGTATAAAACGAAGTTGCTCTCTCTGACCCTATATCCCTTTGTATGTTCAAATGTTTAAAACTACTCAACGGATTTTGATGGCGGTTTTTTTTAATAGATAGAGTAATTCATGAGGAAGGTTTATATGTATAATACATGCATAATATATCACCATTGTACCCATGCGAAACTGGGGCGGGTGGCTAGTATATCTACCACTAGCTATTTCCACGCGGTTTTACCCGCTCTGCTCTGCTCCTTTTGATCATAGCGTGATGTTTTTTAGCCTATAACCTTCCTCGATAAATGCACTATCCAACACAAAAATAATTATTCAATTCGGACCAGTAGTTCCGGAGATTAGCGCGTTCAAACAAACAAACAAACAAACAAACAATCAAACAAACAAACTCTTCAGCTTTATAATATTAGTATAGTATAAATATAGATAAAAAAACCTAAACAAAGCCTAAATGATATTATCAGCCGATCCCCAATTTCTCAGTAAACAACAGCTGTTACCTAACAGTGCTAAAGCAGGGTCATTAAAATAGTTATTTCAGTATTTTCTAAACAACATGTGCAGTCTCCTAAAATACAAATACGCACGTGTCAGCTGACTGGAGATGCAGGTCTTGGAGCCATGCCAGGGGGGAGGGGGGAGCCATAGGTGTATTAATAGCTGGTTATGATTAATTAATGAAGGGACTTATATTTAACTAGGTTTATTGAGATGGTGGATGGAAAACAGGGGGCCTACTCTAATTCAACGAACGAACGAGAAAACTTCGCAGATTGCATAGTAAAATTCTATTTTTTGCGTACTTTTGTGAATAAAATTGAACGAATAAAATTAAGATAAAAAAATAAATTTTGATATGAAATTAAAAATAAAACGTTATTTCAAGTAATTCTAACTATTAGTTAATCGATGAAACCTACGGCCGAAGATTAAACGAAACTTCGGATTCGAGACCCGGAGTAGGCCCCCTGGTGTGGTTTGTATAATCTAACTAGTATCGAAACGTAAATACTGACTAACTTTTTTTAAGGGGGGAAAATCATCCAATGACTTCTTTCACCTTGGGTGAGACGAGAGGGAGTGTCAGACTCTTACTGACTAAAAACCACCCCGTTCCTACAACTGCTTTTTGAGCCGGAGCCCCGGTAACCCCGCTAAGTGGCACGCAGCTCCAGAAAATACTGACTGACTGACATAGTGATCTAGTTATCAACGCACAGTCCAAACCACTGGACGGATCGCGCTGAAAATTAGGATAAAATAAGGGAATGAAAGTTTGTATGGAGCTTTGTCAATTTTAAACCGATCGGGCTGAGACTAAAATGACGTAGACATCCCCGAATAAAGGGTTAGACTTGATACTTCTTAACGTGAGTGAAGCCGCGGGTAAAAGCTAGTTAGTTACATATTCATGGTGACCAGAAGGTTAAGGTGTTCGCTCATCATATCAATGTATTTATTACACTATGGAAGACTTACAGCTAGTTATATAAAAAGTATCAAGTATAAGGCTATCCGAAAACAAGCGAGTAGCAATGTTTTTTTGTGCATTCTAAGGATGCGTGTTATGGATGGTTTCCCTACTATCGATACATCGCATACTCAAGCTGCGTATCTTCCTCGCACAGCTACGCATCTTCATAGCACATTTTACTCATATAGCTACATAGCTTAGTATCAGTGGAAACGGTCGCATAGTTTCACGGTTTAGCTATTACATCTTCGTACCATAGCTACATAGCACATCTCTTTTGCTGTTTTGTTATTGTGATAAAAATAAAAAGAAAATTGGTTGATTTTACTTCTACGATTTTACTTATACTATTGGACATGACCGATTTATTTTGTCACAGTGCACAATCACATTATGGCATCTCCTCTTTGTACTAGCTTCATGTGTTGATACTGATGATCAATCGAAACTAACATTAGCAACGCCCATAAAATCAGCAGTTACTAATATTGTAATCATTTATAAAATCCATGCTCAAAGGAAACTAGCAACATTGTAAGATTTATAAGCCAGACAAAATATCTTGGCGTCAGTCCTACACAATTTTGGCAGACTGTCGTGATTCGGTTACAGTATATATTAACATAGTTTTTATAGTAGTTATGAGAGTATGGGGGGGCACCACCCAACCCCACCATCCCCCCCTGAACTACGCAAATGGCCTAGAAATGTGGGTGAAGAACAAAGACCCCGGTGGTATGAGGTAAAGGTTGCTTTTTTTTGCGTAACAAATAGTTATAATGGTTAGGTAAGTGTTGCTGTAGGCCCGGAGGTTTAAGACGCCCGCTTCTCATGCATGAGAGTGCGGATTCGAAACCTACCAACGGCAAGTACCAATGTGACTTTTTCCGAGTTATATGTAAGTACTTTCTAAGATTATTTAGACACCACAGACTAACGGTGAAGGAAAACATCGTGAGGAAACCTGAGCTTTTAATTTCTAATTATAAGTGTGAAATCGCCAGCCCGCATTGCGCAAGCGTGGTGATTAATGCTCAATCATTCTCCATGTAAAAAGAGGCTTTGGTCAGCAGTGGCCATTTACGGCTGCAAGTTACCGGAGCTCCGGCTTGAAAAGCCGGAATAACTACCAATTACCACCGTGAACGTTATTTGGTAACGTTTTATGATATAAGCCGGTAAACGAGTAAACGGGTCACCTATTGGTAAAGAATGAAGTCAAAGAAAAACCAGTTATTGTGAAACGTGAAACCCCCATATCGCGGAACGTAAGTTGTACAGGAGTTTCCGAGGTAACAACGACCCCTTAAAGCCTTACAAATGTCCTACTAACCGCCATTGTTCAAGTTTTCATTGAAGAAAGCCGTACAAATTTAACTTTTTCACTTTTATGTTATGTTAATCGAACCATTTCCTTTCTTAAGAGGAGTTCGGAGTGTACTGGAGGCCTCCGGTTCTCGAATGCGAAGTTTCGTTTAATCTTCAGCCGTAGGTTTTGTTGATTTACTAATAGAATTACTTGAAATAACGTTTCATTTTTAATTTCATATCAAAACCTATTTATTTATCTTCATTTAATTCGTTCATTTTAGTTCACGAAAGTTCACAATAAATAGAATTGTAGTATGCAATCTGCGAAGTTTTTTCGTTCGTTCGTTGAATTAGAGTAGGCCCCCTGTGTTACGGGTGTCCATGGGCGGCGCCGATTGCTTACCATCAAGTGATCCGTTTGCTCGTTTGTTAGCCATAAAAATGCCATATTCTGGACTGTAACAAAGTTTTATTACCTACAACAGTAAAATCTAATGGACCGGATAGAAGATGTTTTCTCTATTTTAATATTATTCTCATTTCAAGGTCGTTTCGTTTTTTTATTGCTAACTACGTATCGATGGAGATTTTTACTCAATAAAAGTATATGCACGCCTTTCGATCACGATCTCTTTTTACACCTCAAAAAAAAAACGCCTTTAATCGCCAAAAGAGTAGATAGAGGTGTAAACTAATACTATTTTGTCGATACAAGACAAGTGACAGATGACAGAAGTAAAACATAGACGATCGACGAGCAAATCAACGGACGATATCTAAATCCTACATCGCACATAACTATGAAGTTTAAATGCGAATAAATATTGATAGAATTAATCCCATAACGAACGACAGCTGGGTAGAAAGCCCGCCAGACACGATCACCTCGCCTGGTCGGAGGGTCCTCCTTTTCATAGGGAACTTTAGTCTCTGTTATCTAAGCTACTATAGTTAGATGGGCGACTTTTGCCTTATGGTTATTGTTCAGAGCACACCATGTTTGTGGTGTAGGCCAGACCAAATTTGATCATCTGTGGGTATTTTTATGTTACAAGCCCTAAGTGTAAAAACGAAATACTTTCAAGTTAGTTTCTTGTATATTATAATTACACACACCTCTTTACTCAATAGGGAAAACAAGTTAAAATTAAATATTAAGTACATACTTAAAACAACACAATCAATGGTCTTATAAAAACTATATGGTCAATTATACCACAATAATGAAATTATTTATTGAATAATTTACCTAGTAATAAACTAACCGAGTTCCTTGTCAAACAGTTACGTGAGTAAGCTGATAACATAATAATTTACTTATTTGAGTCTATCTTTTTTTATGGCTTTTTTATATAAGCCGGTAAACGAGCTGACGCTTCGTCTAATGATAAGCAATCGCCGCCCATGGACACGAAACAACAATACTTTCGAAAATATATTGATTTGAAATGTCATCACGTAGAAATGACATATTAGCTCCCACTCCTAAACTTTGATAAGTGTTATTATCTTATATGACAAAATAAAAAATGTGTCTAATATTTTTTCATACCCCATCATCATCCCTTTTGTTATTCCAATTAAAAAGGGGGTATACCTATTACACCCCTTTTTAGTGTAGCTCTGGAGTTTCATAGGTTGTGTAAAACATTTTTTTTTTACATTTAATGGTCAAACATAAAATATATTATTCAGTAACTAGGTACTATTTAATAAATAGGTACTTGATCAGGTATAATCAATTAAAATCAATAAAATGATCTAATTATTACCAAGTATTGTAAGTTTATAATTTAAGTAAAATAAAGGTACATGACCTAGGGTAACAAAGAAATTTTAAGAATTTAGTTCTCATCTGTATTGATTTAATAGACATTTTTTTTATTATTTTCCTGTTTTTTTAACTGTCTTATATATAATTTCGATTTTTAATTTGTCAATATTTTAGTCTTACTTTAAAATATTATTATTTAGTCTATAAATATATATTATACATACTATTATAATAAGTCTAAAAGTAAAATAGAAAAAAAGAATATACGAAATATCTATATCTATAATTAAAAATAAATAAATACTCACAAATCTTCCCTCACGTCCAAGTAGTGCTCCGCTCCCTGGTGCACCCACCGCCCCCCAAAGGGGCTGTTCTTCACATCGTTTTTATACACACAAAAATATACATTTTTATCTACCAAAACAGGTAACACAATTTCAAGTTTAGTCAACCACTGCGTCGTAAAAATCTCCTTTAACTCATAATCAGGGAATATGACGTCACAATCACCACCCCCTGAACCTTCCACTGGGGTCAACCGCCACGAATAATGCCCTAAGAACTCGCCACCCTTAATATTTACTAAATATTTACAATTTTCATTGTCACATTTTTTACTCTCCAGTTTTAACGAAATTATCCGTGGTTCCGAGACATTATTGTCTACTGCGTGCACATAGAAAAATAGATACGTTAGTAAACCACAAGTCCGCACTATATTTAACACTCGTGCCATGTTCGCGACGTGCAAATTCGCAAAGAAAACAAGCAACCGCGTCGACCCGTTAGCTATGCGACATGTTTGTTATTTGACAGTTCGGCGGGCTATTGTTGCCGGAACTGCAGTAAAAAATGTTGTCATATCCTGTATGATTTAATTTTTATTTAATAGTTAATTTTCATATCATTCATTTTAATAATGCTTTAAATCTAAACAAAAATTAAATAAACAAATGTAATTTAATTTATTTTCTACATTTTTTTATTAATGTTTTATAAAATACTCTAGTGAATGAGATCGTTTCTGAACGTAGCTGTCAAATTATTGTGATGTTGGCAGTATGTAAATCATACGTTTGGATACACCTTGCGATAAAACAAAAATATATTTTTTATTTCTGAATGTCGTATGTTTTCATTATTGTAAGCAAAATGCATTGAATTCGGTATATTTATTAATTACCAGCATTTAGGTAGTTTTTAGTTTGTTCTCAAAAGTAAAACACGATAACATGAACGACTGAATGAAACTCGAATAAAAGTCATTCAAATCTCGCTAAAGAAACATTTTATTTATTTTTCTACAAGTATAACTTAAGTATTCCTGTTTAAATTGTTAAATATACGAAATAATAGAGATAGAATGAATTTCAGTCATTTATTTATCATTTTATCACAACATTGGAATGATTTTCATTTTCTTATACGAATTGACAGCTGAGAATGACAAATGAGTGAGTTGTGAAGATTACAACCGGTGATAGAAGTGCGATCGGTCAGCGACAGCGACCATTTGGCAAGACAACTAAAAGTCAAAAACGAGTGTGTTGGCCCTATTTTTAGTGAAACAAAAATCAAATCAGCGTAATTTCAATATTATAATGAGATCTCCATTTGAATATTCATTCTACTAGTCGAATTAGGTGACTGTGAAGACATATCTATTGTTCTTTGTTACATCATGAATAAAAATTTATCAAGGGAAGACAATTGATTTTTGGTAGCGTAAAAATTAATGGAAATTAATATTATGGAGGTGAGAGGGGCTGGAGATGGGGCTGCTGCCGTGGATTATGTGCGCCCCCCTTCTAGACGATACACTTGGGCCGAAGTTCGGCAGGCTGTTCACGATTTACGGAAAGAGTTATCAAGCCTTTCAACTATGGTCCCGATTGCAATAAGTTTTCGTAAACTTGCCAATGGAAAGATAAGGATATATTTTCTAAGGACCCCTCAGAATGGATGGGAGATAACATTGCTATACACAGATGTTTCACCATCACAACAAGCAAACAACAGCAGGTAATTTTTGTTTTTTTTTTTTTTTCTGCCACATAATTATATGTTTATTTAAAAGCAAAGAAGCTCAATCTGGTTAGTAACAATCTTCCTTAAACCTATGTTAGTACTAAACCTAAATCAAAACAAAATTATTTCGTGAATCGAAGCTACAAGCACAACACTGACGAGGAGAGCTTGCAGCAGCGATTCACGTACACACAATCGAGCCTACTGGCCACACAACGCAAAATTATGTTGGGGCTGTCCCGCACCCGGCGCACCAGGGATGCGCAACGTTTCCGCATAGTTGCGTAAAAACAGTCGACGCGAGCCTCAGCAAACATCCCTGATGCGCTACAGAAGCGTGGCAGCCCCACCAACACCCGGAACGCGTTATTATACTGAACGCGAAGGGCACTGTACGATTTCTGAGTATATGAAGCCCACAGGCTGCACGTGTAAAACGAAGAACAAAATGCACGAAACAAAGTCATTTTTACACAGGGAGAGCAACGAGCAAACCTGCGAGCTATCATATTAGCTCTAACCGACAATGCCCTTCGCTCCCTCTCAATATCGTCATTGTCTTTGAGGTCAGCGGTCAAGAGGTGTCCTAAGTATTTGAACTTAAATACTCTCCGGAGAGCTACTCCATATAGATTTACTGATGGGACTGTGTCAGGACTCCGACCACCGGCCTCAAAAACCATGACCTCACTCTTTGCCACATTGTACACCAAACCATGAAGCTTTGCATAAGCCTCACAGATGGCAAGCAATTTGCGGAGACCGCAGACCGAGGCGCTCAGCAGGACCATGTCATCGGCATAGCTTATGTTGTTAAAACACACCCCATCAATGTAACAGCCCACCCGCTCCCCGCTGAGCACCTCGATCAGCTCATTAATATACAAATTGAAAAGCAAAGGCGAAGCCAACCCTCCCTGCCTCACCCCGCATTCCAATCTGTACGGCTCCGACAATGCTCCAGCCCAACGAACCTGGTTGATCTGGCCCCCATACCAATATCTAAGAATATTGACTAATCCCGAGGGGACTCCAGCTTTCTCAAGCTTACTCCAAAGGATATTGTACGAGACCAGATCAAATGCCTTGGAAAGGTCGAGGAAACAAGCATAAATAGGTGTATCCCTATCCGCATAGTACCTGACAGCCCACTTCAAGCCCAAAATGGCACTCTCCGTTGACAAACCTGGACGAAAACCGAACTGATTATCGTGTAGCTGAACGTGGCTTGTTAGCTGTTTATTAAGTAGGCTGTCAAGAACTTTCGCTATTACAGTAGCTAGAGAAATTGGCCTATAATTCTTAAGGTCGGCGTGGTCGCCAGCTTTACTTTTAACAATAGGAACAACAATAGTTCTAGTAAGATTGCTTGGTAAATACGCATGACTTACACAAAAATTTAGGAACATTGCCAGCACTCTTGGCAAGTGTGCACCCGCAAACCTGAGATGCTCAATGCTGAGACCATCATGACCCGGCGATTTACCTCTCGTCATGGCGTTTAAGACACCTTTGACCTCCTTGGCAGTAAATCTTATTCCAAGATCATGATGGTCCGCAACATCAGGCAAAGACTCGCTGGGGCCCAGTGGTGACTCAACTCTGAAGTGCTCCTTAAAAAGATTGGCAATGCTCACAGAATCACTCACTCCATTGACACATACAGGAAGGCCAGGCTTACTGCTTAACTTATTCGTGTCCTTCCAGAAAGAACGAAAATCCCTACTTGAGTGATGCGAAGCCAGAATATCCATTCGTATTTGCTCTTGGTGTGACTGACACCATCGTAGTCGAGACTTGAATATCTTTCTAGCCTCGCACATCTCAGCAAAACTTGGACCTGCAGAAGGCTTACCACCCGCAATCCACACACGAAACTTCAGTCTGGCGTCCCTGTAAGCGTCACCAACATGCTTGTTCCATCCCAACACAACCTTATTTTTCCTACGAATGTTGCTCGCTCGACCCATCGCAGCTGATTCAGATAAGGCTTTCACAATGTCATCATACATCTTATCAATTGTGTGACGATGGGCGCGCTGCTGACAGGCTTTATCACAACAAAATCTTAGCTCATCAGGGAAATCAATTAGCCGCAGTCTCTCATGGCATGCCATGGAATAAGACTTTATTTGGTCAGGACTTCTTTCTCCCCACAAGACATTATTTTGTACATAAAAAGAGTCGTATTGTTTAATACAAACACTATTAAATATACATTCTACTACCAATGGATAGTGATCAGACCAAAATACGTCGTAAATAACACTCGCTCCAACAACAGAATTACGAGCGGCCTTTGTAACCACGCAGTGATCCAACCATCTACGAGAGCCGTGAGCGTCACTCACAAAGGTGTACGTGTCTGAGTCTATTCCTAATAACTCTGTATCAACACATATCCAATCTGAGTCTAAACAAAAGTTTCTAAGTTCATTGTAGAACTTCTCTGATGGGTGCGCATTATAGTCTCCTAGCATATAACAAGTCTCCACATTAAAATTATCAATGATAGCACTCACCAAGCTCAGGCAGTCTGTGAATTCAGGTAAATTACAGGACAAGTCCGTCGGCATATACACATTGAATAACAGCACTGACCTTGAATTAAGCACTATTTTGACAGCACATATCCGCGAATTGTTGCACGGAACCACCGACACATCACTAAACACACTTTTTCTCCAGAGTATTGCGAGGCCTCCGTGAGGCCGGCCTCGCAACATACCCGCCGTGGTGTCCACCGCCCATAATGACCAAGGCTGTATGGGTTTTCCTTGGTTTAAAAATAAACAGGCTGTTTGGATTGTTCCTTGAGGAAAAAAAGTTAAGTGCCATTAATAAATAAAGATGGGTGCCATTGTTTAGTTTTATGCAGAGAAATGAATTAATGATAATATTCTTTGTTTTAACTATTTCTTGTTTATATCTAAATAACTACATTTTGCTGTAGGCAATTCCACATATTGTACAAACAAATATACTATTTCAAAATCACAATAACAGTACTTATAATCTCTTGGAAATCATGTTAATGACTATAAAATTAGTTTTTGTGTAAAATAATAATTAATTCAGTAATTTGTATTCTAATTAGAATTCCATTCAAGTTTTTTGAACCTTGTTTCTTTATGTCTGTTAAGTTTTTTTATTACTTTATGTCACAAAAAATAATATTTGAAGTATATAAATTAGAGAATCATACTTATATAATTATTATTAAATTTTTGTTTTTGATGCTCATTACTTGGCTGGGTTTTACCATTTTATGTAGTCCCATATGTTTTCTTGTTAGGCTTAAAGTCATGAAGACATCTAGGTTTTTGTAGTATTTGTATTAGTAGTATATTATCATATCATTGTATAGTAGTATTACATGCCGTAATGTGCAGGCGCACCTCCGCCTTCTATTTTGGGGATAAAAGGCGTGTTGTTGCATATATATATATATAAATTTACAATAAATAAGGGTGCTTTTCTACCAGAGATGTGCTATGCTACATTGCTGTAGATGCATTAGGCTTGCACCAATCATATTTCTTGGTACACATAGCATAGCACTAGTGGCAATGGACTCAGCCATGCTAGTTTTTTATATGGAAAGATGCATGCTAATTGCTATGAATGTATTCCCTACTACCAATACATGGCATACTCAAGCAGCACATCTTCCTCGCACAGCTACATAGCTGAGTATCAGTGGAAACGGTCACATAGTTTCACAGCTTAGCTATTACATCTTCGTAGCATACCTACATAGCACATCTCTGGTGGAAAAGCCCGCTAAACATACAGTCCATTGACCTTACATAATTTTTGTCCTTACAATTGACACAGATAACTTTAAAATTAAACATTCTGCTCAATATTTTAATAATTATATGTTATTATCATACTTTTATTGCGTTTAAACTTTAGACTCGTGTCTATAAAAATAAAAATGAGTATTAATTACCTACCTACATGGTTTGTCATACTCGTAAATATCATCATTTATTTAAAGTAATATAGGTAGTAGAATATTATGGTTGTCAAACCAAAGCATAAACATGTCTGTCACATGCAGCAGCATAGCGTGTCTTTGTATCTCTGTATAACAATTTATTTGGGAACCCCATTTTTCTTCTTTTTTTTTTTTTGAGAGGGGAAATTTATCCAATGACTTCCCACTCTGTATCTCAAGCCTCAAAGAGGGGACTTACCGGGTAGCCCATGTTTAGGGCCTTATGTTAATGTTAATTTTCCTAAAGTTGCTGCCAAGTTTTGCACGCATGCTTTACGCGGGAAAAAAAGAATTAATTACTTATTTGGAGTCTTGGACGAAATAAAAAATTAGGAAGTTATTATTTTAATTCCCTGCTCACGAATGTTGAGGGCCCCCGTAGGCCACTGTAGACCGACGGCCATGTACTGTCCACTGCCTCCCACAGTCCTCCTCCAATGACTAGACATCGCTAGGTTGGAAGCAATCTGCATAGGTACAATAAGTTAACAAAACTAGTATTAATGTTTTGTACAACTTGCTATAAATGCGAAAGTTTGTCTTGTGTGTATGTTTGTTACTCAATTACGTCAAAACGCCTGAAGGGATGTGGATTAAATTCGGAACAGGGGTAGATTATGGTCTGGATTTTATCCATGCTTTTTGACGAGTAACAGTGCTCTTTTGTAGCCTATTTACAGATAATAAATTAATTTCATTTCATCTCACGGGAATGCGGATGAAGTCACAATAAGAAGCTAGTGTTAATTTATAAGCAGTATGAGTAAGTAAAGGGTGTGTGCATGTCATTTAATTTAAGTAATTACAACATGATAATCTATTGAATTACAACTATACAGTTTATTTATGTGAAACTAGCTTAACACCGCGACTTTGTATGCGTTTTAAAAGGCGTTAGCTTAAAAAAAAACTTTTTATTGTTAGTCAGAGTAGGCTGCGCGATATCGCCGCGTTTGCGCTCGCTGCACACGATGAAGAGTCCCTCTGTGATTCGAAACTAGTACAGATTTTCTCCATTAATTTGCGTAACTAAACCGTGATTTTTTTAGTAAATTTTTTTAGTGATATAAAAATCCGAATACTGAAATGCTACTCGATTTTAAGTTATACTTAAATACCGTGCTGTCTCTTTCGTTTTGTAAATAATTTAAAGTTACATAACTATTTCTGAGAGCGTCTTAAAATTGAGTGACGTTTGAGAATTCCACCATAAGTCTTCATATCAATTTTTAGTTTTCTTTCTTGCAGAATGTACCGTACTAATTTCTACCTCTCATTTTAAAAAGTGGGGGGTTAGAAAGAGACAAAAGGTAACCTATGTCACTCTCCAGCCACCATAACTAACTTCACACAAAAAAAACATGTTATAAACTTACTCCGTTGCGATGTGAACAAGGGACAAACAAACACACAAACTTTCCCATTTATAATATTAGTATACATGGATTAGTTATCTTGCTGTTTACGTAAATATAACTTTCTCTTATTAATTTTATCTATTCAACGTGTCACCATTGTGTTTCTGTTGATAGGGTCATATTAATTATTAGGTATTTGTCATACCTATATAATTAATAATTTTATTGAAATATTTAACAATGAAACGGTAACTCATCTAAAGAAAGAAATAGTTAAATGACGTCATAATAACTACATAGTATAAAACAAAGTCGCTTTCTCTGTCCCTATGTCCCTTTGTATGCTTAAATCTTTAAAACTACGCAACGGATTTTGATGCGGTTTTTTAATAGATAGTGATTCAAGAGGAAGGTTTATATGTATAATACATGCATAATATATCACCAGGCTTACACAAAAGATTACTATTTTCTTTTCATGTCTGTCTTGTAGATTATTCTATAATATTAGACACGTATTTTTTTATCTTTTTACAGAAACAAATACTTTCGAAGATATATTCATTTAAAATTACTTATAGGTACGTTTTATAGACGTCATAGACGTCACTTCTACGTAGAAATGACGTATTTGCTTTCACTCCTAAACTTTGATTCGTTTTATCTAAGTATTGTTACCTTATATGACAAAATAAAAAACGTACGTGTCTAATATTTTTACATTACCTGACTGACGGACTAAATGGATTTTTAATTTTCATACGTCGTCATCATCCCTATTATTTGCAATAAGTACGTTTTTGCACAAATAAAAGCGCCCAAGGGATATAAGGGTATAAGTAGAAACTATGTATTTGTTATTATATCATAATAAAATTATTATGTTGTACACATTTGTAAACAAAATTATTAATAGATATTTGTCACTATTATTAAACGCATGCCAGAATACGTCATTGAATAAGATTAAAGCTAAATGTCATTATACACTCGGCGTCACAAAAATCGCACCTCTTGGAAAATTGTAAGTTTAAAACATGTCCCGCCAGTAACGAATACATTACACCTTATTAATATTGGTATCAATTGAAAGTACGTTTAACGACCTTTAAATTAACAACAATTAGAATTCCTAAACACAACAGATCTCATCAGCACGTAACGTTAAAAAAATGTTGTCAAAATATTCAGAATGGGATAACATTCCTCAAGAGACTGTTGTCACATTAATTCGTCCATGAGAGAAAGCATGGAAGCAGACGTCAGGGCTAGGGAGGGTAACACTAGGTTTTAAGTTGTTTATTGCTGATAAAATAAAATGTAACTTTTTAACCATTTGCATTTGCTTGCTTTTTTATTCCCTGGTAAACAAAAAACCAAATCCATTGATTTATTCTTAAACTTAAATGAATTGCCTTTCCAATGATACCTTACAGTCATATGTCTGCCATTGATTAATAGGGTTAAAATGACTATGAAGGGAACTTTTAAAGATGTGCGATTTTTGTGACGCCGAGTGTAGTTTCCTACTATGTAGTCATATTCAATACTTTTATTGAAATGTCAAAAACGTTACTTTTCTATGAATTCTGTAGGAGATCGCAACTTATAATGTCATAATTTTTTTTTTTTTGCGTCAAATAGCATACTTACATCTCTAAAAAGAGGATGCAAATATTGGTCCCACTTCCAATAGCTATGTGTGTTACATCATTAGATAGGTAATTTTGAGCTGAATAAAAGTTACTATGGCGTCAAGTTCCAAATTTCAGTTCGTTCAGAGTTATCCTTTATTAAACATGGTAGTTTTATCAGTAGCCATGCTATTGCAAGTATGCGTACGGCGCATCGCGTAAGGCTGTTCCGAGTGTCCACAGGCGGTGCTAATTGTTTACCATCAGGTGATCCGTCAGCTCGTTTTCATGCTTTTCATAAAATTGTTTTTGTTGCAGATTGGACTGGAAACCGCTGATCGAATCAAACGTGGCTCTCGGTGTATCATCAGGGAAGTGGTCGAGAGAGGAACAGCTGCTATGGGAGCGGCAGAGGGTGGCTGCCTGGGGCATAGCCTCGTATGAGCTGCATCAGAGCTCCGGAAAGATCATGTTCCCTTGTGCATCCTCGTTGTTTGTCGCCGATGAGGGGTCCACACAGGTCAGTATCCTCAAATGACTCTTTTTAATGTAAACATGCTTTTCCACATTCACAACTATTGTAACACGCTTTTATTAGGTTTTGTTGTGTGAGGTTACCAAAGGCCCAATTACCCCCTTCCCATTTTCCCAATCCCCTATTCCCCAACAATCCTCAAATTCCTAATCCCCAAAAGGCAACGCACTTGTAATGCCTCTGATGTTTCGAGTGTCCATGAGCGACAGAATTGCTTAACATCAGGTGATACGTATGACCGTTAACCGGCTTATAACATAAAAAAAAATTGGAATCGCCAACCCGCATTGAGCAAGCGTGGTGATTAATGCTCAAACCTTCTCCGTGTGCGAAGAGGCCTTTGGTCAGCAGTGGCCACTTATAGGCTATTAATATGTGTTATACTTTTTAAATTATTATTTAATTTGTTTCCAGTCACCCCCTCTCGTCCCCCGTTGCCTAAACACGGGTGGGGGGGCGCCCCTAACCCCGGCGATGTGTCCCCGCGCCCCAGAGTTGGTGGCCCACGCCGCTAGAGGCGACATCTGGTTGGCAGGCGGGCAACTAAGACGGCCTACACGACTGACGTATGCGTGCAAGGGTCATGAGCCTGATCGGTTAGTATTTTGTTATGTTAAGCTATTTAAAATTATTCTTTTTATCTTCACGAAGGGGTAGGCAGATGTGACATTACGGCACGTAATGCCGCTGTACAATGTACAGTCCACTTGTCACCATTTGTGTTATAAGTGCCATGTAATCAGGGAGTGAGCTTATTGCTATATAGCTGAGCACGATTCCAGACTCCGTGCTACTATTGTGAAAAGTTTGAAAAACCGAAAAATAGGCCCAGTTATTTTGCCAACTTGGAAATCAAATCCCACCACAGATGGGTCTGATCTGGAGCTGCGGACTACCTAGTAGGTTTACCGGGGCTCTGGCTCGAAAAGCAGGAGTAGGAACGGGGTAGTTTTTAGTCAGTAAGAGTCTCACACTCCCTCTCGCCTCACCCAAGGCAGGAAAAGACATTTGATGATTTGCCCCCTTTTAAAAAAATACCCCTTGTTAGCCGTACTAGTGAACACTTAACCATAGGTCGTAGTCGGCCATTTTTTATACCAAAATAAATTTATTATTATGCTGCTCATGAATATGAGCCTCTAGCATGGCTTGAAACTAGTCGAGTTCCTTGTCAAACAGTTACGTGAGTATGTAGATAACATAATAATTAATTTAGTATGTCTCATGAAACTGATGGGTATAACCTGGGTGTCTTCAAAGCCCGAGTCAGGTTGCTTATGGGCAGACGAGCTCTACCGTAGGCCGCATTATCACTTACCATCAGGTGAGATAATGGCCAAACGTCGACCCATTAAATGTAAAAAAAGTTACAACCAAAATTAATTCTTCAATGTTTAAAGATGTTTAGTATCCATTTGCCCACCCATCCTAATCGTGACCTCTCCATCCAGGTTAGCAGATGACCCTCGCCAGGCCGGAGTCCCTTGCTACGTGACACAGGAGGAGTTCTCCCGGTATACCGGCTTCTGGTGGCAACCACAGGCTGAAGGTACGTCTTCTTCATGAACAGCCCAAAACAGCTTACTATTGTTAAGGAGATCAATCCAAGTAGAGAGGCTTGTCAAGAGCCGTTAAACGGGGAGTTTGTTTTGTATAAGCCGGTAAACGAGGAGACGGATCACCTGATGGTAAGCAATCGCCGCCGCCCATGGATGTAACACCAGAATCGTTACAAGTGCGTTGCCGGCCTTTTGGGGGTTATGAATTTAAGGGTTGTAAGATTGGGTAATTGGACCTCTGGTAACCTCAGATACACGACGAAACACAACGCAAGCGTTGTTTCACGTCAGTTTTCTGTGAGGCCGTGGTATCACTCCGGTCGAGCCGGTCCAGCAGTGCCGAAGCATGGCTCTCCCACACTTGACATGACCTTCAAACCTTAAGAAAAGAGCGTGCTCCTTTTTAAAAACTTAGGTTTTTGCCCTAAGAATGCAAACGAAGCTGCTAGTAGATTATTTAAAAAGAGTAACGATGGAGTTTCTTGCTCGTTCTTCTCCATTCGAAGCTACACTTTGGAACGGGCACCTAGCTTCACTGACGGACGATTCAATTTGACGTTTCAAAAGTGCTTAATTAAAGGATTAATTGAAATAAATGCCATGACTTTCACTTTGAGGCTAGTTATTTATTTATTTTTTAAAACAGTCCACACTAGGGCTTTCCCCTGTGTCGTGGGTGCGTTTACAAACATATAATTTCACATACACATGACAAGACCAGAAACAACAATTTGCTGATCACACAAAGAGTTGCTCCGTGCGGGAATCGCACCAATCGTGCAGTTAAGTTATATAATTTGTTTGTATTATTCCAGATGACATATATAGGATAGTGTATGAGGAGGTGGACGAGAGCGAGGTGAAGATATACTGCTTCCCGTCCTCGCAGTCCACCAGCGGGGAGGTTGAGGAGTTCAGGTATGGATCCAGTGCATCATTACGTATATAAGGTCTTCTAAAAGTATCTGTTACGGCTTTTATGGGAGGTAGTATTGTGTTTGAACATTACAATTGTAATTACTAGCAAATCTGGCGAACTACGTTTTGCTAATGATTTTCCATGTTTTCCCGCTTTTCTATTGAATTTTTCCTGTTTTTTTCTTTGCTATAAACCACACGGAGCCCGAGACCTTTCCAACGAATGAGAAACCGTGGAAATCGGTTCGTGCGTTCTGGAGTTATAGCGTCAGGAAGGAAAACCCGACTTATTTTTATGTTATAGATATAGATAAATAATTATTGATCATGAGTAATTTTTCTTTTCATACAAAATTTCTTTAGTATGCGCGTTGCGCGTGTAAAGTTCCAAAATACTTACGAATGTTCCGATAACGCGGCCGCCTCGCTGCTAACAGCTGATCATGCGAAAGTACGCACCCGCAAAAATTTGTTGTTTTGTTATTGCGATAAAAATAAAAGTAACGAGTATACAAAAACGTTTTTTTGGAAAATTTGTTTGTAATCATGAGTACAATCACGTGTTTAAATATCGTTCACTAATTACCAGTCACCCTATATAGAGTATAGTGTAGATATATTACGGATTTTTTTTTTTTTTATTAAATGGGTCGACGTTTGGCCGCTATCTCGCCTGATGGTAAGTGATGATGCGGCCTACGATGGAGCACGTCTGCCCATAAGCAACCTATTCACTCGGGCCTTGAAGACACCCAGGTTATACCCATCAGGAAACACAGACTCCGGCAAGGAGTTCCACTCCCTAGCAGTTCGCACAAGGAAGCTTGAAGCGAAGCGCTTCGTGCGTGTGGGTGGGATATCCACAATATAAATTTTATTTAATACTAAATTCTTGGTCCACCAGGTTTCCCCGAGCTGGTACTCCTAACGCCAAGTCCTCGCTGAAGATGCTGACCTTCAGGCTCCAGAAGGCTACTTCCTCCACCGTCCTAGATTACTACCACGAGGGAGCTTCGGAGCATTGTAAGTAGAGTAGACAGAGCCATGCTCACTGCTGGGCCGGCTCGACCGGAGTGATACCACGGCCTCACAGAAAATTGACGTGAAACAACGCTTGCGTTGTGTGAGTGAGGTTACCGGAGGCCCAATTACTCCCCTTCCCAATCCCCGATTCCCAAATAACCCTTAAATTCCTAACCTTAATAAGTGCCATGCTTCGGCACTGCTGGGTTGGCTCGACCGGAGTGATACCATACGGCCTCACAGACACCGATGTGAAACAACGCTCGCGTTGTGTTTCGTTGTGTGAGTGATGCTTATGAGCCCCGATATCACTGGAAATTATTCGACCTTGCTCGAAAAGTTTTCGTAAAGCCATAAAAAATACAGTAGACCTCCGGTAACCCGACAACATACAGGGCAGTGTCAGTGTTGGACTATTGAATTTGTCGGTTTATAGAGCAATGCCTAAGACCTGTAGTCCGGATTTTTTTACAAAAGAGTTCTTTGTAATCCTACAAAGCCATATCCAATGATAATATATTATATTATATGTACTTTGAATTACATATCATACTCAATTTATGTATGTATGTCCATATCCACTAAAATAATCAAGAATTATTAATCAAACACATGTTGGATTACAGGGGGTCCATTATCGTAGGTCATTCAATTCAGTACATGTCTTAATAGTTATTTTAAACATATCTTTCAGTAGGCGACACGAGCAACGGTTGCATGGAGGTGGTGGACCTTCGATGGTACGAGCTGAAGCAGCCGCTGAAGGAATGCTTCCCCTGGTTCGAGTACCTCGCCAGGGTCGGGTGGACACCTGATGGACAGTAGTGAGTATTTTTTTTCTGATAAAACAAGAGGCCTCACAGAAAACCTACGTGAAACAACGCTTGCGTTGTGTTTCGTTGTGTGAGTACCTCACTCACCGGAGGCCCAATTCCCCCCTTCCCAATCTTCCCCATCCCTGATTCCCGAACAACAACCCTTAAATTCCTAACTCCCAAAAAGCCGGCAACGCACTTGTAACGCCTCTGGTGTTTCAAGTGTCCATGGGCGGCGGCGATTGCTTACCATCAGGTAATACGTCTGCTCGATTACCGGCTTGTTTCATAAAAAAAAAACAATCATCATCATTATCGGCAGAAGAGAACCATATAAATGTAATAATAAGGGTGCTTTTCCTTCGGAGATGTGCTATGCTACGTTGTTGTGGATGCGTTTGGCTTCCACCAATCATATTTATTGGTACATATAGCTTAGCACTGGTGGAAACGGGTTCAACTAAGCTATGTTTTTTATATGGAAAGATGCGTGTTATGGATAGCTTCCTTATTATGGATACATCGTATATAGATAGCTGCACATCTTCCTCGCACAGCTACATAGCTTAGTATCAGTGGAAACCGTCATATAGTTTCACAGCTTAGTTATTACATTTTCGTAGCATAGCTACATAGCACATCTCTGGTGGAAAAACACCCAAAATGCCGTTTTTGTGACTTCTCCCGCCTTGGGCGAGGCGAGAGGGAGTGTCAGAATCTTACTGACTAAAAACCACTCCGTTCCTACTCCTGCTTTACGAGCCGGAGCCCCGGTAAACCCGCTAGGTAGTCCGCAGCTCCGGATCAGGCATCAGCCCTACTGGGCCCCATCTGTGGTGGTCTGATGGCTCTCTTTCTTACAGTGTCTGGGCCCAACTCCTAGATCGGAAGCAGCAGCGCTTGGAGCTGGTGCTCATCCCGCTGTCGCAGTTCTGTGCGCCGGCGCACTACGACATGGCCGGCTCTGTCAGCGGTCGGCACGAACCGTCCACTAGCTATGAACAGGTCAGTATCATCAACAGTCTACTGCTAGATTATTGCTCGAGTTGATTACTGAAATGCTACTCTTTTTTTACATTTGATGGTTTGATGTTTGTCTATCTCGCCTGATGGTAAGCGATGATGAGGTCTACGAGGGAGCACACCTGCCTAATAAGTAATCTATTCACTCGGGCCTTGAAGACACCCAGGTTATACCCATCGGGAATCATTCATCAGGAACTCAATTTTAAGATGTAATCTGCTCAAATTTAACTCACTTTTCTACGCAAATTTAAGTGTGAGAGAGCCATGCTTCGGCATTAATGGGCTGGCTCGACCGGAGTGGTACCACGGCCTCAGAAAACTGACGTGAAACAACACTTGCGTTGTGTTTTTTAGTGTGAGTGGAGTGTTACTGGAGGCCCAATTACTCCAATCCCCCTCTTCCCTCTTAACAAGCAGACGTATCAATCACCTGATGGTAAGCAATCGCCACCGCCCATGAACACTCGAAACACCAGAGGCGTTACAAGTGCGTTGCCGGACTTTTGGGGATTAGGAATTTAAGGGTTGTTGGGGAATCGCATTGGGAAGGAGAGTAATTGAAGCTCCAGTAACCTCACTCACACAACGAAAGTGTTGTTTCACGTCGGTGTACTGCCGCGGTATCACTCCAGTCGAGCCCACCCAGCAGTGCCGAAGCATAGCTCTCCCACGCTCTCCCAGCTCCAGGAGTTGAAATCACTTGTTCGATTGTTTACTATGTAGTTAAAATATGTATATAAATGAATATATAAATACTCCCCCCATTACAGCCAATCCAAGACATACAGATCCTGGTCTCGGAGACAGCTCCAGACGCCTGGATCAATGTCCACGACATTTTGTACTTCCTGCCATCTAGCGGCGCCGAGCTGAACTTCATCTGGGCCAGCGAGGAGTCAGGGCATCTACACCTGTACCTCGTCACCTGTGCTCTTATACAGAGGAGCTGTGGGCAGAAACGGAGTAAGTTTAGTTTATTTTGCATTTGATGGGTCGACGTTTGGCGGCTATCTCGCCTGATGCGGCCCACGATGGAGCACGTCTGCCCATAAGCAACCTTTTCACTCGGGCTTTGAAGACACCCAGGTTATACCCATCAGGAAACACAGACTCCGGCAAGGAGTTCCACTCTCTAGCAGTTCGCACAAGGAAGCTTGAAGCGAAGCGCTTCGTGCGAGTGGGTGGGATATCTACCATGAAGCGGTGACGCCTCGCCGATTGTCTTGTGGTTCGATGATGGAAAGGACTAGGGGGAATCAAGTTGTGCAATTCTCCCGCACACGTAAAAGCTTTCAACTTCGCGCCTGTGTTTTATTTTATTTTATGTAAGTGTGTGTGGGTAGTGGAATCTTGCGATAAAATTTTAAAGCTGAAGATAGATGTCTCTAACTGAGCTGAAATTTTATATAAGGAGCTTTAAAAGTCTGCCCTGGTTTTATTGGAGGTAGTGTTGTGTTTGAAGATTACAATAAAGCCGTGGCGGATACTTTTAGAACACCTTATATGTTAATTAAGTATATAGATATATTATAACCATATATTTTGTCAACAGCAGTAATTGAGATGATTAACGAAGACGAGAGCAACGCGGTCGGCCCCAACATGATCAGCAAGGAACCCATCACGGCCGGGGAGTGGGAGGTCATGTCCAGGAAGATATGGGTGAGGCTCTTTTTTTAAGGGGGGGGGGGGATCATCTAGTAACTTCTCTCGCCATGGGCGAGGCGAGAGGTAGTGACAGACTCTTTTTTTTGAGGGAGAAGATCATCCAATAATTTATTCCGCCCTGGGTAAGGCGAGATAAATGATATTAATTTTGCAAATAGGTTATAAAATAACACTTTTACACGTCAATCTCTTAAATAACTAGATGGGGCCGGCATTTCCTATCGTACTACTCTGAGAAGAAATGCCGAGAGGGAGTGTTAGAGTCTTACTGACGACTAAATATCCCTGAGGACACGGCGGTGCACAGCCCATGCTGGGCACACCACCACCTTATGTTCCACCGTGTCCTCCGGATGCGAAATATGCTAACGCTGTATTTTTTAAATGAGTACCGATGGAGTTTCTTGCTCGTTCTTCTCGTAATCTACATTCCGTACGGTTTGATATAGATTAAATAACCGAATTTTATCCCAGAAGGGATAGGCAGAGGTGCACATTACGGCACTAAAGCCAATGTGCAATGTCCACTTGCGACCACTCGATCAAAGAGGTTGTTAAGCGAGCAGATATTAATTATTAAAGTCATAAAAATAATACAATTTTTATTGATCCGGAGTTGCGGATTGTCTAGTGGGTTACCGGGCCACCGGCTCGGAAAGCAGGAGTAGGAACAGAGTGGCTTTTACTCAGTAAGAGTCTGACACTTCCTCTCGCCTCACCCAAGAGGGGGAGGAGTTAGTGGACGATTCCCCCACCCCCTCAAAAAAAGTAAATTAAACATTTCTATTATTTTTATTGTGATTTTTTAAGTAATTTTGGTTTTAAAAGATACTAAACAATACTAACCAGCCCGGATAATCAAACTTGACATCCCTTACCGAATAATCCCTCTGCCGATCACTCGATATCATTAAACGAGAAAAAAAAATCCATTACTCCAACTTTCTTTTATGAAACAGTTCAACTTATTAATTACTATATTATCGGCTTACTCACATAACTGTATGACGAGGAACTCGACTCGTTTCAAGCCATGCTAGAGGCTCATATTCATGAGCAGCATTCCGCGACACACGACGCGGCGATTGTCGCACTGCTACTAGCCTCTAGAATGACTTGAAACTAGTCGAGTTCCTCGTCAAACAGTTACGTGAGTAAGCCGATAACATAATAATTAATAAACTTAACTGTTTCATAAAAGAAAGTTGGAGTAATTGTTTTTTTTTCTTGTTTAATGATATCGAGTGATTATTCGTATGTATAGTAACCTAACCAAATAAGGCCTATGCCCCAATAAAGCCTATTTTGAAAATTTCCCTCTTCCCGATGTCAAATGGTCGCCAAAGTTTGTACAAGTGTGCATGCACATTACTTAACTAATTTGAGCACAGCAAGCAACCCGTGCCGCGATTATGTCGGAACCTACAGTCGAAAACAATCACGACGTGGAGCGCACTTTAGTTTTTATAAAATTCGAGTAGCGTAAACTGTTAGTATTTTTACATTTATCAGTATACGACGTGCCGTGTTTTGTCTGTATGACAATTATACATTTAGCCATCTCCTCACATTAGTGAAATAGCTATAATATCTGTGTATTTCATATAATCGTTGTTTTGTTTACCTATGTGCCATGCCCTAATAAAGCCTACAAAAAAAAAAACGTGTAGGCCTTATTACGGCTTAGTTGTTTTTCAGTAATTTCATAAAAAACGGATCACATGCTTCTGTCAAAATGAAAGCCAATGGATTTTGTAAAAGATGGAAAACGCTGTTAAAATGGTAGAAAGGGGTAATAACACAGAAAAGGGGTAAATGGATATCGGGATATTCTTCATAGTATCTATTCACCCTTCGAATTTTATGCACCCTGTTTTACCCGGTAGGCTGCTCCAGCCAGATATAACTTCCAAAGAAGTACGCACCATCTAAAGAGTGGTTCGACTACACGAAAGCTAGGTCGGTCGCTAAATTGGCTACAGAACAAGAAGTTATTCTCATTCGTTTGACTGATGCTGGGGTACCGATGACTTCAAAGATTTTACTTGGGTATTACATGATGAGAAACTCGTTTAGCCTGATGTATAATGACCAAAATTAATTAATAAGATCTCATTACATTTATTATAAGCATTGACAAAGTTTTGTTATAATTAAGAAGTTGAATACTTACTAGTTTTTATTGAGGCCTTATTAAGACATAGGGTTCCCAATAAGGCCAAAGTGACACTTTAGTTATTTGTGTTTACAAAATTGTAATTTTTGTTTCTAAAGCCATTTTGATTCCATTATTACAAAGTTTAATAAATAAATATAAGATTTTGAAATTATCAGCCCATTGTCATTTTAAACCTACGAGCTAGGCGGTAATAAAAATAAGGTAGGCCTTATTTGGTTGGCTTACCTTATTTGTAGTAATTAGTTTTTTTTTCTCTAATATAATAATTAATTTATTATTCGTATGTATTTGTGCAACAACCAAATTGTCTCCGCAGGTAGACACAGGCCGGCAGCTGGTGTACTTCGTAGGGCTCCGCGAGACGCCGCTGGAGCGCCACCTGTACGTGGCGCCGCTGTCGCCGCCGCGCCCCCACGCCGTGCACTTGCTCACGTCTGTCGGACATTCTTGCACCGTCGATATTGATGAGGTAAAGTTGTACTGGAGTTTATTTGTCCCTACCCTCACTCTTGTCGTGGGTGTCATATATTTAGATTTAGATTCGATTTCAGCATGATCGGTCCACTGCAGGGCAAAGGCCTCCCTAGCCGCCTTCCACTCCTCTCTGTGTAAAACATTTTGCGGCCAATCCTTGTCATAGTTGAGTTCGTCACACCATCTTCTTTAGGGTCTGCCGCGACGTCTAATAAATAAATAAATTATGAAATTATAAAGTGTGGAGAGCCATGCTTCGTGACTCCTAGGTCGGCTCGACCAGAGTGATACCACGGCCTCACAGAAAACCGGCGTGAAACAACGCTTGCGTTGTGTTTCGTTGTGTGAGTGAGGTTACCGGAGGCCCAATTACTCCCTTCCCAATCTTCCCAATCCCCGATTCCTCAACAACCCTTAAATTCCTAATCCCCCCAAGGCCGGCAACGCAATTGTAATGCAATAGTTACGCCTCTGGTGTTTCCGTACGGCGGCGATTGTTTACCATCAGGTGATCCGTCTGTTCGTTTACCGGCTTATACCATAAACTGAAAATAACACCGGGGTATCATTCCGGTCGAGCAGTGTCGAAGTACGGCTCTCTCACAGAGTGACTTAAGCTTAAAGGCTCCAAAGAGACTGCACGACTGGGAGAAGCCCAGTCGCCAAGCACCACGGAAATTTTACTTACTCTAAGTGGGTTCTATATGTGAGTTATTATTATAATACTAGCTACTTCCGCGCGGTTTCACCCGCTCCTATTGGTCATAGCGTGATGTTTTATAGCCTATAGCCTTCCTCGATAAATGCACTATCCAACACAAAAAGAATTATTTAATTCGGACCAGTAGTTCCGGAGATTAGCGCGTTCAAACAAACAAACAATCAAACAAACTCTTCAGCTTTATAATATTAGTATAGATTTTAATATGGTACCCCCTTTCAGGATTGCAGTACAGCAGTGATAACCTCGTCGAATATAACGACGGCTCCGGTGACGCGGGTGTACCGCATCCTGCACACTCCGCCGCGGCTGTTGGTGCAGGGCAGCATCACGGAGAGAGCTCCATCGGGTACGTGTATATATTTTATTTACAGCCATGTTCGTCGCACTGCAGGACAAAGGCCGCCCTAGCTTCTTTCTACTCGTCTCTTTGTAGAGCTTTCTGTGGCCAATCCTTTTCTTGTTCGAGTTCATATATATTTAGCTACTTCCGCGCGGTTTCACCCGACTGCTCGTACCCAGTGATAACGTGGCGAATATAGACTATAACCTTCCTCGATAAACGCTATCCAACACAAAAAGAATGATTCAAATCAGATCAGTAGTTCCGGAGATTAGCGCGTACAAACAAACAAAAAAACTTTCAGCTTTATAATATTAGTATAGAAGTATAGATGACTGCCTCATTGTCGAGTGGTTGCACGGCTCTGAGCAAGGGACCCGATTACCGGGTAGAAAGCCTAGGGCTTTTTTATGGTGTTTCGAAAATTTCTCCGTGGTAGTACGGAGTATGGACCTTGTGCCCAGCTTGTGGATTATATGGCAATAGGCTCACCCCTTATACATGTTCGCAAGCTAAACTTTTGGTTGGTTTTGACATAAACTCTGGCCCGCGTTTCGTGATCGGATCCGGGAAAGCAATTGCTATCAATTGTTTTTATTGACGAAGCTTTGCATGATGCGTATCTGTAAACCACGTTTATACAGAGTAGAGTCAATGTTTATTTAACTTCTTTATGTTCTCAAATTGAATTAACTGGTCCGGGGTACGAAATTTCTTCACTATTGTAATCTTCAAACACAACACTACCTCCCATTGAAGCCGTGGCAGATACTTTTAGAACATCTTGTATATTTGCAGAATGCACGGAAGTACGGAGCCTGAACGGTTCGTGGGATAGCCGGGACGGTGAGGAGGACACGGATAGTGAAACCGGATCGTTAATCAGAGGTAATAATAAAATAGGGATGATGACTGGGTCAAAAATAAATTGTTACAAGTTTTCAATACAATAAAATATTCAAAAATAATCACACTGAATGAATGAGTCATTCATTTGATGAACTACTTAATTTTCGATATTTTCTAGCTTAATTTCTAGAAATAATCTACCTACTATTTGACGTAAAAGTCTGATGACTTCATAATAAAGTATTTCATACAAAGTTCATAGAAAATATCGTTTTTGACGTTTCGAAAAAAGTATTGAATTTGACTAGTAGGAAACATGGCTATTTTAATAATACTTTACTTTATTCGGGATTTAAAGCTACAATTACTGAAATCCACCCAATATGGTAGATGCCAACATTTTATTTTAATGTCCGTCTTGTATATTATTTTAAAACATTAGACACGTATTTTTTATTTTCTTACGGAAACCAATACTTTCGAAGATATTATATTGACTTGATTTTATTATAACTTTAGTGAGACATACTAAATTAATTATTATGTTATCGGCTTACTCACGTAACTGTTGGGCGACGAATTTGACTAGTGTTAAGCCATGCTAGAGACTCATATTGAAGAGCAGCATTCCGCGACACACGACGCGGCGACTGTCGCTACTACTATGCTGCAAAACATTATAAAAATAAATGTTTATCTTAATCTTATTATTTTTTCGTAATTTATTAAAATATTAATTATTATTTGCAAAAATATATACATAAGGGCCAATTTTGAAATTGTCGAGATCTCGCAAGACTGTCGCTTATTATTCATCGCTTTATCCCAATCTACAGATTTAGCTTTCCGTACCTATAACTGCATACCCAACACGATAAAGTTCCAGGTTCGATTTAAAAACATGGTAAATTTGTTCCAGAACGTTCCCTAAGCCTGTCGGACATCCCTCCCCCGCAAATATTCGAGACCCGGCTGTCGTGCGGGGCGACGGCGTACTGCACGCTGTGGCGCTGCGGCCGCGCGGGGCGGAGCCCTACCGTGCTGCACGTGTACGGGGGCCCGGAGGTCCAGACTGTTACTAATAGTTACAAGGTATGGTAATAATCTAATTTAAAATCACGGTTTAAATCCCGAATAAATGATTTAGAAAAGCTTTAAGCGAAGAGACATGATGAAGAGTCCCAGTGTGACTTCTAGTAGAGCTTTTCTCCATTCGTACAAAAAGTAGCCTATATGTTCTGTTCCAAAGTTTATCTCGATCCTTTCAGCCGTTTTCACGTGAAGGAATAACCTATGTACAAAGACGCTTTTGTTGTTTGTCCCTATGTATGCTTAGACCTTCAAAACTACACAAAGGATATTGATGTGATATTTTTACACTATTGTAATTAAAAATAAATATCAGGCAATCGCCACCAGAGTCAAAATCATAGCATTTATTTCAATTAATCCTTAATAAGGCACTTTTGAAACTTTAAAATTGAATTATCCGCAGTCTGTCTCCATTTTTGAAGTCCGTTAAAAATGATCTGCCATAATCCCCACACTTGGCAGACTATGTAATTAGTCGCTACCATATTAATCACCATCACACATTACTCTCCAGACTCAGTAATCAATCGCTACAACATTAATCACCATGACACATTAATCCCCAGGGTATCCGGCAACTCCGCATGCATATGTTGGCGGCGCGCGGTTTCAACGTGGTGGCGGTGGACTCGCGCGGCTCCAAGCACCGCGGCAGGGCCTGGGAGGCCGCCATTAAAGGCAAGCTCGGTCAGATCGAGCTGGATGATCAGGTTGGTTGCACGATAATTTATGGTATAAGCCGGTAAACGAGCAGACGTATCACCTGATGGTAAGCAATCGCCGCCGCCCGTGGACACTTGAAACACCAGTTTGTTAGGGAAGTGCGAATCGGAGATTTTAAGGGGGGGGGGTCATCCAATGATTTCTCCCGCCTTGGGCGAGGTGAGAGGGAGTGTCAGACTCTTAATGACTAAAAACCAACCCTGTTCCTACTCCTGCGTTTCGAGCCGGAGCACCGGTAAACCGGCTAGGTAGTCTACTACTCTGGTTCTCGAATGCAAAGTTCGTTTAATCTTCGACCGTAGGTTTTATTGATTTACTATTAGAATTACTTAAAATAACGTTTTATTTATAATTTCATCTTATTTATCTTCATTTCGTTCGTTCATTTTTGTTCACGAAAGTTGGCTAAAAATAGAATTGAGGAGTATGCAATCTGCGAAGATGTTGCGAACGTTCATACGTTACGTTGAATTAGACCAGGCTCCGTTCCTGACTCCTGCAGTTGCGAACCAGGAATCAGCCCGGTAATGGGCCCTAGAAGCTAAGTAGTCCGCATGGCTCCTGAGGCGCGCGGCATCTTGGCGCCGCACGCACGGGTGGTTCTGCTCAGGCGATGAGCTACCCTGGCTCTCCATCCGCAGACCCGCGGCGAGCTACCCATGCTCGCCGACCTGCAGTGGGACATAAATACAATGATTCCTAACCTGTATCACTATATTATTCCAGGTCGAGGTGTTGCAATGGTTGGCCAAGGAGACAGGCTGCATAGACATGGAGAGAGTGGCGATACATGGCTGGAGCTACGGTACGATAGCCTTTACATTTATTCGTTTTAGTTTATTAATGTATAATCAACAGTATTTTTTTAGGAGTAGGATTGATTGAACAACATAAAGATTAATAATAACTTTAACATAGAGCGCTGTTGGTCGGTCACTGTTGAATGTGTAGACCCTAAGTATTTTCTTAAGATATCAGTACCCTTAGTACGACTTTGCTTTACGTTGAACGAAAACAAAACTAGAGCGCGTTCGGCGCTCTGATTGGCCGGCGCGAATGAACCTACCAATCAGAGCACCGAATGCGTTCTTGTTTCGTTTAAAGGAACTTACACCCGTAAAAATATAGCAATATGTGTTTACGCATTATTACCGACAAACCCACACAAAATTTGATAAATCTTTCTACATAAACTAACCTATCTCACCTTTTCACAGGCGGATACCTATCCCTACTAGGCCTGGCGACCAGACCGGGCATATTCCGTGCGTGCGTGGCGGGGGCGCCGGTGACGTGCTGGCGCCTGTACGACACGGCCTACACGGAGCGGTACATGGGACCCCCTTCACGGAGCCCGCACGCTTATACCAGGGCCAGTGTACTGGCACATGCGCCTTTCTTCCCTGATCAGTAAGTGTCAATAGTTTTAAACCAAAACAACATTAGCGCTCAAATATATTTTTTTATTCGAAACACGCCGGTGTACGGGCAGGCGTATCACCTGATGGTAAGCAATCGCCGCCGCCCGTTGCCAGCTTTTCTGGGGGTTAGGAATATAAGGGCTGTTGTTCGGGTATCGGGAATTGGGAAGATTGGGAATGGGGGTTTAGAGAACAGCGAGTAAAGTTCCCTAAGAAAAGGAGGATCCTCCGACCAGGCGGGGTGATCATGCCTGGCGGGCTTTCTGCCCAACTGTTGTTCGTTGGGATTTTCTACCCGTGTTATTTCGCATGTAAACTTCATATGTGCGATGCAGGATATTTGTGACGTCATCCGTTGATTAGCTCGTCGATAGTCTATGTGCGACTTCTGTCATCTGTCACTTGTTACTTGTCAATGTGTCGCCACAGGGGAATTGGGCCGGGGGTAATAACTCGGATAACTTCACTCACACAACGAAACACAACGCAAGCGTTGTTTCACGGCAGTTTTCTGTGAGGCCGTGGTATCACTCCGGTCGAGCCGGCCCGGCAGTGCCGAAGCATGGCTCTCCCACACTTAAAATGCTAGTAGTATTCGAGGCTAGCGCCCACGATAATATAGCTAGCGTCTGAGATTCTAATATCACTGACGCCTAACATATCACTACAAGTGTGGGAATGCATGCTTCAGCACGAATGGGCCACGGAGTGGTACCACGGCCTCACAGAAAACCGAATAGAAACAACGCTTGCGTTGTGTTTCGTTCCAAAAGGGTGAGGCAACTGGAGGCCGAATCCCCCCCCCCCAATCTTCCCAATCACGATTCCTCGACAACACTTAAATTCCTAACCTCCAAAAGGCCGGCAACGCACTTGTAACGCCTCTGGTGTTTTAAGTGTCCATGGGCGGCGGCGATTGCTTTCCATCAGGTGATCTATTCGTTCGTTTACCGGCTTATACCATAATAAAATGTTATCCCCAGGGATGGCAGACTGCTAATCATCCACGGGCTGGCGGACGAGAACGTGCACTTCTGCCACACCGCCGCGCTCACTGCTGAGCTGGTAATGTTATCCCCAGGGATGGCAGACTGCTAATCATCCACGGGCTGGCGGACGAGAACGTGCACTTCTGCCACACCGCCGCGCTCACTGCTGAGCTGGTGAGGCTTGGGAAACCACATCGAGTACAGGTCAGTTACATCACCACCATAGTCTACTCCATAGTCTACTGTTTAACATATATTGTTCATCACCATGGTGCCAATATTCAAAAGCGGAGTTGCAACATGAGCAGTCCATCACATACTCTGGGACTGTGGTAAAACTAAAAGCCGATCGGTAGCGGGAGCATGGTCCAAGCTACCGGTGGTTAGGGCTCCAGAGACAGAAACCTCACAATACGTGCTGTTTCGAGGAGTACTTTTTTGCAACGGGGGAAATCCTTAAAAGTCGCCTAGCTTTTTGGGGATAAAAGACTAGGGGTGTGGGATTTTTACCTCATTAAAACCACCCCGGTGGCCATCCTAAGCATTTGTAAGGGGCACCGAGTCCTCTAATAGATCTGCTCCTGCGAGCACCCACGGTTCGAGGAGTACTGCCTTCTGGGTCAGGCCAGCCTCTTAAGGTGGTTGTCGACGCTGTTGAGTATAAACTCATTGGAAGACATGACTATCGGCACAATGATGAACGAATCCACATTCCAGTTGTCGATTTCATTATTATAGGATATCTAGAGATGAAAAACAGATGTTGGCCGATTCTCATAGATACCGGATAAGAACAAAGAATTTTACTAAAATCGGTCAAACCGTTTCAGAGATGGTAACGAAAACTGTGACACGAAAATTTTATATATTAGATATTAAGCTTGCCATTTGTTTGTTTAGTTAAATTTTGAAAAAGATTTTTTATGTTATAATTTGTTTTTATTTTGCAGGTGTACCCTGGCGAAAGACACTCTCTACGAGCGATGCACGCCGCCAAACACTACGAAGCCACATTATTACACTTCTTACATGAAAACCTGTAAATATATTGAAATAGTTCTACTTGTATGGGGCTCCAAATATATAAGGTGTTCTAAATGTATCTGCCACGGCTTTAATGGGATGTAGTGTTGTGTTTGAAGATTACAATAGTGAAGAAATTTCGTACCCCGGACCAGTTAATTCAATTTGAGAACATAAAGAAGTTAAATAAACATTGACTCTACTCTGTGTAAAGTGGTTCACAATTACGCACGATGCGACAGAGACAGTGAAAGAGATAGCTCTTTCATAACAAACTCATACATAGATTTTTTGTATGAAATAAAAACTCATAATCAATCATTTATATTTACTATTGTAATCTTCAAACACAACACTACCTCCCATTAAAGCCGTGGCAGATACTTTTAAAGCTCCTTATATACAAAACAATAATAAATTTATTACTCTGTTCGTTTTCATCAGGACAAAGCAATGTGGGAAGGAAAATTTTTGAAAAATTAATGAAGCGTAGGATTTAGGATCCGTACGAAGTATTATAAAAAGTATGTGGCAATAGACTCACCCCCTATTACATGGGACTTATAACACAAATGGTGAAAAGTGCGTGTTAAATCTTATATGTGGACCTCGGTCTAACCCATATAGCAAGTACAAAGAGGAGATGCCATAATGTGATTGTGCACTGTGACAAAACAAATGGATGCTACGCAATTTTGTTTTAATTTGCTCCACACTAAGAATTTTCCTGTGTCGTGGGTGCGTTTACAAACATACAAGTTCACATACACATGACACACAGACTCGAAACAACAATTTGTGGATCACACAAAGAGTTGTTCCGTGCGGGAATCGAACCCGCTACACGTTACACGGCAGCCAGTTGCCCAGCCAGTAAAGGTATTATTAATAAAAAGGTGTAGATAGGTTATAAGCGCTCAGAAAGTAACACATTAAAATGTGGACAATTGGCAACGTGTGTGTAGTATGGGACCGCTAGATAGAACATAGAGAGGGGCGCGGTTTGTAACGTCCCGCGCTCCCCGTAACGTGTCACGCGTTATGTTAAAGGGAAATCCGTCGAAATCGTTTCATGGTGAATATCCCACCCACTCGCACGAAGCGCTTCGCTTCAAGCTTCCTTGTGCGAACTGCTAGGGAGTGGAACTCCTTGCCGGAGTCTGTGTTTCCTGATGGGTATAACCTGGGTGTCTTCAAGGCCCGAGTGAATAGGTTGCTTATGGGCAGACGTGCTCCACCGTAGGCCGCATCATCACTTACCATCAGGCGAGATAGCGGCCAAACGTCGGCCCATTTAAAATAAATAAATAAAAAAAAAGGGAAATCCAGTTATGACATCTCTTTGTATTTGCTTAATGGTCTACCCCCTTTTGGGGATTAAAGGCGTGACATTAGGGTATGGTATAATATAATAAATAAAATATTTTGACAATATTTTTTCAAGTTTTTTTACATTAATGTGCAATATAATATGTCGTCCTACTGTTAGGCATAATATCCCGTTGCTGGGCAAACCATCCTATCTGTGGACAAGATATCCCATTGTTGGATAAAATAGCTTATAGCTGTATAATATATCCCACTGCTGGGCATAATATACTAGGTGTCTTCAAGGCCCGAGTGAATAGGTTGCTCATGGGCAGACGTGCTCCATCGTAGGCCGCATCATCACTTACTATCAGGCGAGATAGCGGCTAAACGTCGCCCCATCATATAAAAAAAATATATATCCTATTGCTGGGCATAGCATCCAATCTCTGGACATGATATCCCGTTGCTGAGCAATCCCACTGCTGGCCATAATATCCCACTGCTGGGCATAATATCCAATTGCTGGACATAGCATCCAATCAAGCAATAAATCGCTTTAAAGCCATTTCAATGCAATATTTTCTTAAACGTATTATTGGTTTAGTTCTCGATGTTCTATTTTTTACTTTATTTCATTAGGAATAGGACCGAAATTCGTATATCATGTATTATATTTTTTTTTTTTTGTAAATTCGAGTATTTTTGAGACCTGTTTCATTATGATACAAATTGCCGTACTCTGAGACATTTAATGATTACTTAAAACTATTCCTTAGTAACGATTTTGTTCTGAAACCTGGTGGCAACTTGGTTGCGCAATTAGTTGTCGACCACCAAGTCAACATGAATTTGCTTTACGTCTTACAAAAATGTACTTTATTTATTTATATTCAAAATGTATTTTTGAGTGACTTAATGTATTGTTTTTTTACAAATTATAGTAAAATGAACTTTATTTTGTTATATCATTGGTTGAGTGGTTTTGATCATTGCCTAGAGTCCCGGGTTCGAATAAGTTTTGGTATTTTTAATAATATTTCTTCACGGGATTTATGCCCGGTGTATGGCAATAAGCTCGCTTCTTAACACATGGGACTTATATAAGTTGTTCTAAAAGTATCTGTCACGGCTTTAATGGGAGGTAGTGTTGTGTTTGAAGATTACAATAGTGAATATAAATTATTGATTATGAGTTTTTTTTTTCATATAAAAAATCTGCAGTAGTTAGTCAATGAACAATTGACGCATCGTGCGTATTTGTGAACCACTTTATGCAGAGTAGAGCCAATGTTTATTTAACTTCTTTATGTTCTCAAATTGAATTAACTGGTCCGGAGTACGAAATTTCTTTACTATTGTAATCTTCAAACACAACACTACCTCCCATTGAAGCCGTGGCAGATACTTTTAGAACACCTTATACTGACCTGGGACTCGAACCCGATATACACAGTATGAAACTAAGCATTTTGACCTGTCTCAATGAGACTTATAATAATTTGCCCACCCATCATTTTCCAAACCGCTCTACTACACCCCATACAATTAATGTAAACTAGTTATTAAAAAAAACATAATTATGTTATTTCATTCTGTACATTCTCATAAACTGCTGGGCCGATTATGATGGAATCGTGTAGGACGGATAGATCAATATTTGGGAATGACAATCAGCTACGTATTACATATGCAAGGAAAATGAAGCTCTGTTATAAACTTAAAAACTGCTTGCCTGATTTTGATACGATTTTATCAGTGATTCTAAAAGCCCTACTGTATTAAGACACCACAGTCGTATGCGCAGGTCATGCTATCTATACAATTGTATGAAAGGTATTTTACCAGGTGGCAACTTGGTGCCCAACTAGTTGCCGGCCACCAAGTCAATACTAGTGCTTGTTCTGGTGTTTCTCTCTAGACACTATAGTTGCCGCGACTGGTCCCATGGTGGCCCCATGAAATAGTGTAGCCTTAAGTGTCGTGGGTCAAATCTACCCTACCGTTAAATCTGGTGTCCGTTTTTAGACACTGGTGGCCCAATGAAATAGAGTAACCTTAAGTGTGGTCCGTCAAAGGCACGCGTCCACATCGTACGCATCGCACGCAACGGATTTTAGTTTGCCTTGTATAGAAACTCATACAACTGCGTCCACTGATCCGCATCGTACGGACCGCATCATCGGCAATGCCTACATGCGATGCGTACTGATGACGTCATACGGAATGCCGATGCCAAAAATCCGAGTGAAAGTGACATCGGTAATCCGATTGTTAATACTCGCGTCGGCAATCCGAACGCTGTCGATACAGTGGACGCAGTCAGTCCGATGCGTACGATGCGGGTCTGTGGACGCTTACCTCAAATCTACCTTAGTGTTGTTGGCTTAACATGGTGGCGCGACTCGGCAACTTTTTTTTCAATCATAACCATTATCATGTCATTCTCAAAAATGCGACCTTAGGAATGTTTAGTAATAAATATATGTAGTCAATATGCTTAGCTATAATGTATTACGATAATAAAATGTAAATATTTTTTAACATTAATAAAAATATATGTTTTTAAAAATGGTCTTGTGTTTGCTTTCTATCACCCGAATACTGAAATGATACTCAATATTAAGTTGTACTTATATATCGTGCTATCTCTGTCATTTTCAAAGAATTTAGAGAGACAGAACTATTTTTGAGAGCGACTGAAAATTGAGTGCCGTTTGAGTATTCGAACATAATATGTTCGAATACTATATTTACATCCACAAATCCAGACTCCGTGCTACTACTGAAACTAAAACTGAATTTTCGAAAATCCGAAAAAACCAGTAATACTTTGCCCGACCCGGGAATCGAACCCGAGACCCCTTGTCCGGCAGTCGCTCTTGCGATCACTCGACCAACGAGGCAGACAAGCTAAATAAATAAGTATGTATATAAAATATATATGTTTTGTTTGTTTATCTTATCATTTAGGTCGAAAGATCAAGGAACAAACTGACTGACTGACTGACCCATTTCTCTCCATCAATAGATTGTAAGAAACTAAAGTGTACATATAATATAAACAACTAATAATAATAGTAACAAATATATAATATACTACTACAGACTGCCTCGTTTGCCGAATGACTGCCTCGTTGGCCGAATGACCGCCTCGTTGGCCGACAGGTTGCAACTGCGACTGCTGGATAAAGGGTCTCCGGTTCGATTCCCGGGTCGGGCAAAGGATTACTTACTGTGCTTTTTCTGCTTCAAAAAAAGAAAATTTCTCAATAGTAGCACGGAGTCTGGAGTTGTGTCCGGTGTATGGCAATTGACTCATCCCCTATTACATGGGACTTATAACGCAAATGGTGAAAAGTGTGTGCACATTGTATAGCGGCATTACGTGCCGTAATGTGCACCTCTGCCTACCTCTTCGGGGATAAAAGGCGTGACGTTGTAATAATATGAACCACATCTATGTATAGTACTAGCTACATATATTCGTGCAGTTTCACTCTGCTCAGCTCCTATTGGTCGTAGTGTGATGTTTTATAGCCTATATAGCCTTCCTCGATAAATGTGGTATTCAACACAAAAAGAATTATTCAATTCGGACCAGTAGTTTAGGAAATTAGCGCGTTGAAACAAACAATCTTTTCAGCGTTATATATTACTAGGGACCCGCTCAAGCTTCGCATGTGTGCAATGGTGATATATTATTATTCCATCTGTTCGTATACATGCTTATATCATAAAAACACCTTTATCTTTTATTATATTCATATTAATTAATTACACAAAAAACTAACTAGTCTTATAAAATAAAATACATATTTATATGTCCTTTAAAAAGGTTAAGTGCATTTAACTCAAACGGTGATTGAACCTTGTTACCTTCATTTACCAGCAAGCATTGAGCAAGCGTGGCGATTAATACTCAAACCTCCACCGTGCGAGGTCTTTGGTCAGCAGTGGCCACTTATAGGTTTTCTTTTGTTGGGACAAACCCGCCACAACCTCCTAAAACTCCTGTGCACCAGGATCTACAGTAGATAACATACAACCATAAAAACACCAGAATACTGAAGTCCGGTGCGTCCCAGGGACATGAATGACTGTCTTGGATCCCGCAACGAAATAAATCAGAAGATATTATTAGAGAAGAAGAAAATACACTTATAGGCAGTCAATAATATTTTATTCTGCGGGTAGATATAGCGGTTGCACATTTTGGGTGCTTTTCCACCAGAGATGTGCTATTTAGCTATGCTACGAAGATGTAATAGCTAAGCTGTGAAACTATGTGACTGTTTTCATACTGCGACCGGTTACGTCTGCTCGTTTACCGGTTCTATACCAAAATTCAGCCGTTTAATTCGCATTTACATATTATAATACTAGCTACTTCCGCGCGGTTTCACCCGCTCTGCTTGGCTCCTATTGGTCATAGCGTGATGTTTTATAGCCTATAGCCTTCCTCGATAAATGCACTATTCAACACAAAAAGAATTATTCAAATCGGACCAGTAGTTCCAGAGATTAGCGCGTTCAAACAAACAAACTCTTCAGCTTTATAATATTAGTAAGTAAGTAAGTATAGATTAGTAAAATTAGCAGGACGTATTGTGGAGACCTCTCAACGTCCACAGACGTCGCGGCAGGCCCAAAAGGAGATGGCGGGACGAACTCGACATCTATGACAAGGATTGGTCGCAAAAAGCTTTAAACAGAGAGGAGTGGAAGGAGGGTAGGGAGGCCTTTGCCCTGCAGGCACGATCATGGCTGAAATCTGAATCTGAATCTAGCAGGATATATTTGCAACCTACTAACTTTTTTTTTTACATTTAATGGGTCGACGTTTGGCCGCTATCTCGCCTGATGGTAAGTGATGATGCGGCCTACGATGGAGCACGTCTGCCCATAAGCAACCTATTCACTCGGGCCTTGAAGACACCCAGGTTATACCCATCAGGAAACACAGACTCCGACAAGGAGTTCCACTCCCTAGCAGTTCGCACAACTTAAACTATTCCTTAGTAACGACATTTTGTTCCGAAAACAATTGTTAAGGACTGAGTTAAGTCACCATTAAATGACTAAGTACGGCGATTAAAGTCATCCAATGAATATAATTACAAGTTTAGTGACCATGTATATATGTATCTACGTATGTATATAAGTGTATATAAGGAAAAAGGTTGCAGCAAGTTTTTTATTTAATGTGCTCTTTGCGTCTCGCGGTCAAGTTGTGACTAGTGAGGTAATAATGTTATACTTAGCTTACGTTACTTGATACTGCGTCATATATAGATAGGGTTTTTTTTGAGGGTGTACAATCATCCGATGACTTCTCCCTAAATTAACTAAAAAATACTCTTCTCCCTACTATTATCTACTATTTTCCCTAAATTAACTAAAAAATACTCTTCTCCCTACTATTATCTACTATTTTCCCTAAATTACTTAATAACGGTTTACTCACGTAAAATAATGAAGAAAAGCTCTAATGTCACCTGTGTGACGTCGCCGCGTGTGCGGACGTTGCTCATGACGAAGAGTTCCTCTGTGACTCGAAACTAGTAGAGCTTTTCTCTATTAATTTACGCGAGTACCTAAGTAAGTATTAACAGTTACTTTTGGTTAATTTCGTATTATTTTTCATTAATGGAATAGGCTGGGAAACGAGCAGCGTTTGACCCATGGAAGTCCACGTCCAACTTGGCAGAATAACAAACTATTATTTCAGCAATAGGGATGATGACGGGTACGAAAATAAAAAAAAATCAGTTAGGTAATGAAAAACGTATTTTTTTACTTTGTCATATAAGATACCTAACAATACTTATATAAAATGAATCAAAGTTTAGTAGGAGGAGCAAATACGTCATTTCTACGTATAAAACGTACATAGACGTGACATCACGTGATATATCTTCAAAAGTATTTGTTTCCGTAAGAAAATAAAAAATACGTGTGTAATGTTTTAGAATAATCTACAAGACGGACATTAAAATAAGAATTAGTCATCTACCCTATTCTGATGAACAATTGGAGGATACAGGTCAGTACGAGCATTGTTTAGTTATTATCATCGATTAGATGAATACCTAACTGATATGATGTAATGTTATTCAAATGCGCTTCGGATTTACCCAGGAAATTATGAATATAAATAAAAATAATTAACTACCTCGTTGACCGTGTGATGCAAGTGTGACTGCCGGACAAAGGGTCTTAGGTTCGACTCCAGAAGTATTGCTGGGCTTTGTTCGGTTTTTTTAATCTTAGTAGTAGCACAATGTCATGTCCTTGTGTATTTTTGATTTTTAATGTTATTGTAATATTCTCGATGGTAAATTCTCTGAAATTATGTTAGATGCATGATATTAGGCTCATCTCGTATTCCAGAGGACATGAGTAACCTTTATTATAATTTTTTTGAGGGGGGAATATCATCCAATGATTTCTCTCGCCAGGGCAAGGCGAGAGGGAGTGTCAGACTCTTACTGACTAAAACCCACCCCGTTCCTACTCCTGCTTGTCAAACCGGAGCCCCGGTAAATCCACTAGGTAGTCCGCAGCTCCGGATTAGGACATGAATAACTTTAGGGGGTTAAACTTGCATGAGAACCAGAGGTATGCTATGTAGCTAAGCTGTGAAAGTATGTGATGTGACCGTTTCAGACGGCCATACTCAGAGACATTTAATTAATGATTATTTAAACTATTCCTTAGTAACGATATTTTGTAACCATTCAATAACTCTAAATACGGTGGTAAGACTCGAAAATACTACTACTATTATTTTTCCCAAATTAAATGCCCATTTAGCTACAACGCTTTTTTTTAAGGAGGCAAAATCATCCAATGACTTCTCTCGCCAATGCGAGGTGAGAAGGAGTTTCAGACTCTTACTGACTAAAAACCACCCCGTTCCTACTCCTGCTTTTTGAGCCGAAGCCCCGGTAAACCCGCTAGGTAGTCCGCAGCTCCGGATTAGGTAGCTATCAACCTAGTACAATAACATCCTAAAAACAATCAGAAACTTGACTTATAATAGAATTGTCGGTCATGCACACAGCCTTGCAAAACCGGCCCGGCTTGTCATGACGTAAGCTCAGTATGTTAATTATTTTATTAAACCAATCTTCACTATCAAGTGTCAGTCGGTAAATCGTCTTCGCAATGACAACACGTGCTCTCAAACAAGAAAAATAGCTTTAAAACTATAAAATAATCCAAAAGCTAGCATTTAACGACGAAATTATAACCTATATTGCAAATTTTCGACAAAAATAGTGATTTTTTTAAACTAGTGCTGTGATTTTTTTGGAAAAAAGTGAGGTAAGCCGATGTTTTTTTCTGTTTTCGTATTTGTTAGTTAGCGTGTGTTGATGTGACTTTGATTAACATGAGATGCTTATTGTTGTTCTAAAGTTCGTATTCTAATCAAGAATCCAGTTTTTTTTTGTGATTTTTTGCTCTATTAGAATGAAATTAGTCAGTTTTTTCTGTACAATGTAGGTAGACTGTGAATAATGAGATTGAATTCTAGTTTTTTATGCATTTAGGGATTTGGTTGGTAATAAAACATGTTTGATGTTATTAAATTTGATTGTTTATTATTAATTTTGTTGTTAATTGTAAAAAATCTCGGTTTTAAATTGATTCTTTAAGTGTGGGAGAGTC
Source organism: Spodoptera frugiperda (assembly GCF_023101765.2). Lineage (NCBI taxonomy): Eukaryota > Metazoa > Arthropoda > Insecta > Lepidoptera > Noctuidae > Spodoptera > Spodoptera frugiperda. The sequence goes on along the minus strand of NC_064235.1, from coordinate 6,584,851 downwards.
ATGCTTCGGCACTGCTGTGCCGGCTCGACCGGAGTGATATCACGACCTCATGATAAACCTACGTGAAACAACGCTTGCGTTGTGTTTCGTTGAGTGAGGTTACCGGAGGCCCAATTACCCCCTTCCCAATTTTCCCAAATCCCGATTCCCTTAAAGTCCTAACCCTCAAAAGGTCGGTAACGTACTTTGAAACGCCTCTGGTGTTTCAAGTGTCCATGGGCGGTTGCGATTGCTTACCATCAGGTGATCCGTCAGCTCGTTTACCGGTTTATACCATAAAATATATTATTTTGTTTATGACGGTAGATCGATAAAATTATTGATATATTGTCTTTGTTAAACGTTATTAAGATTTTATTACTCTATAAACGATATAAACTATTTTATTACTTAACCAATTATTTTTTTAAATAATGTATACGACCTTCAAACCTTCAAGAACAGAGCATACTCCTTTTTAAAAGGCAGGCAACGCACCTGTGACTCCTCTGGTGTTGCGGGTGTCCATGGGCGGCGCTGATAGCTTGCCATCAGATGACTTGTCGACTCGTTTGCCACTTATTCCATAAAAAATGTTTACCCTTAATACTGAAATAGCTACAGACATATTAAAGAAAAATACTGCCGTAAAAATAATTAAAACCTGATTATTTCCGCCACTGGTGTTTCGGGTTTCCATGTGCGGCGGCGATTGCTTACCATCAGGTCTAATGGGTCCGTCTGCTCGTTTACCGGCTTACACTTTTTTTACATATCTCTCATGAAGGTAGACTGGATTTATCTGATTTTGAAGTTAAGTGACATAATTTATCTTACCTACTAATATTATAAATGCAAAAGTTTGTATGTATGTTTGTTACTCAATCACGTCAAAACGGCTGAAGGGATCGGGATGAAATTTGGAACAGGGGTAGATTATGGTCTGGAATAATATACAGACTCCTTTTTATTGCGGGTGTGACTGACAGTCATTACACAGCTGGTAAATACTAAGCGTAGCAATCTGTATTACGCTAGGGGAATCCTTTTTTTGAGGGTGAAAATCATCCATTGAATTTTCCCGTCTCGTGTGAGGTTTAGGCGAAAGAGTGCCACTCTTACTAACTAAAAACCACCCCGTTACTACTCCTGCTTTTCGAGCCGAAGCTCCGGTAACCCATTAGGTCGTCCGCAGCCCTGGAGATCGTCCGCAAGCCTGGGTATCGGGGAGTGCTGAATGAGAATTTCCCGATATTTTTACGGGAAACGGGAAAGAACGGCAATTGTATGCACGTAATAAATTGTGGGTAGAAGTAAATCTACCTCTACATGTAGGATTCCTTGTGCGAACTGCTAGGGAGTGGAACTCCTTGCCGGAGTTTGTGTTTCCTGATGGGTATAACCTGGGTGTCTTCAAAGCCCGAGTGAAAAGGTTGCTTATGGGCAGACGTGCTCCATCGTAGACCGCATCATCACTTACCATCAGGCGAGATAGCGAACAAACGTCGACCCATCAAATGTAAAAAAAAGGAAAATAATAACTACTTTTTTAAATGCAAAAACAGGTGTCAACGACTTTCCTTATAAATAAATCTTAAAGATAACTATATAGATTTAATATTTCTGTGAATAGAGTTAATTTTATTCTTTTTGTTATATGGATTTCAAGAACTCTAAGATAATTTAATGATAAGATTTTCCTCCTGTGTCGTGGGTGCGTTTACTAACATACAAGTTTACATACACATGACATCCAGATCCAGTCTAGGGCGCCCTCTACTGCGACCCTTTTATTATTCGCCTTGTATATTTCTTTCGTAAAATGTAACACATAGGTTACGCGAACGCGGGTATAACTAAAATAGGAATCCTTAAAAATTGAGGGTAATCTTACACGTGTAATTTTTTTCGAAAATTTTACCGTCTTAATTTTATAAATGTCTTTTTTTACCTTACCATAAATGACTATAGGTCTTGAACAATATGATTAATAGTAATTAATATATGTATTATGTGCCGTCGACTGTGTCATTGTCGAGGTATCAGTCGATTCGGGGATAGGAAAGGGGGTAATTGGGCTTCCGGTAACCTCGCACAATGCAAGCGTTTTTGCACGTCGGTTTTCTGTGAGGCCGTTGTATTACCTGGTCTAGCCGGCCCAATCGGGCCGAAGCATGGCTCTCACAGACTTAATCAGTTACAAGCACACAATTGAGTGTGGGAGAGCCATGAGGAGAGCCTCTGACGTTTCAAGAGTCCATGAGCGACGGCGATTGCTTACCATCGGGTGATCCGTTTGCTCGTTTACCGGCTTATACCATAAAAAAAGCAGAACTGAGTTAAGTTACCATTAAATGACTCTGAGTACGACGATTCACTTGAAACCTACATTAAATTTATGTTTCAACAATTTTGGAAAATATGACCAATTATATAGTTGACCTTACGAATCGAGGCTGTGACCTCTGCACACCTCGGAACGAGAATGTGACGTCACTCCCAATGGGTTCAGACTATAAAAAAACAATATCGCATCATTGTTGTTGAATAATTATGTATATCTACAGTATATCTGGTTTGATGACCAATAGCCATCACGGTTTGACGTATAGGAGCCTGACACGTGAGTTAAAACGTGAAGCACAAAATTATAACTACCCGCGACTTCGTCCGCATTGTATAATAACTTCTGGCAAAATTTGTGTTTTTTTTTTCTAAAATAAAAGTAGCCTATGTTGCTTCTTTGCTACCCGCCAATAAGTCCCGTCAAAATTGGTCCAGCCATTTTAGAAATTAGCCACATTAAACAGACAGACAGACAGATAAAAAATGTAATAAATATTATTTTGGTATAGGTATGTATCGCATGTATATTCATATGCATGTAGTAAAAAGAGGTTATTTTACATTTTATTACAAACAGACACTCCATTTTTTTATAAGCCTAGATGTTTATGTATATTATGGTCTGGAAAAACACAGAGGATACTTTTTACTCGGGCGAAGCTCTCATATGATCATATAAAAAGGTTAAGCAATAAACTTTTTATTGGCAGTTATGTTTCTGGAATAGTGGAAACTATAATTTTCTTTTTCTTCTCCTCTAATAACATCTGATTTGTTTCGTTGCGGAATCCAAGACAGTCATTCATGTCCCTGGGACGCGCCGGACTTCAGTATTCCGGTGTTTTCATGATTGTATCTACTGTAGATCCTGGTGCACAGGAGTTGCAGCGGTATGGGAGGTTGTGGCGGGCTAGTCCCAATAAAAAAAAACCTTACTCACACCACGCAAGCGTTGTTTCACGTCGGTGTATTTTATTTTATATGTACACTCTGTCCCCACTAAAATGGCAGTTATGTTCTGATGGTTGCCCAGAGCAGTTACAAGTGAGTCGCCAGTTTTTTGGAGGAGTGATTAGGCCCCCATTAAACTCACTAACACCGTGAAACATAACACAACTTTACAGAGAATTACAAACAATAATTTACTTGTATGGTTAGCAAGCAAACGTCACGCTTTTTATCTCCGAAGGGGTTTACAGAGAGGTTCACATTACAGCACACGTAATGCCGCTATACAATGTACACCCACTTTTCACCATTTGTGTTATAAGTCCCATGTAATAGGGGGTGAGCCTGTTGCCATATAGTGGGCACAATTCCAGACTCCGTGCTACTACTGAGACATTTTCAAAAAACCGAAAAAATCCAGTAATTCATTGCTCGACCCGGGAATCGAACCCGAGACCTTTTCGAGCCACCCATAGGTAACCCATCTAGGTAGTCCACAGCTGCCTCGCCCTGACGAGAGAAGTCATTAGATCATTTTCCCCTTAAAAATAAAAGATAGTCCGCAGCTCGCGAAATAGGTACGGTACTTAGATGCATGCTTCTATAGAAAACCATACTTATAGGTACCTACATTGCTATATTTTTCCTTTAAGATAAAATGTAAAGTCGTAAACAAGATTTAGTATTTAGGTAGTTTCCAACAACTAATAAATCAGCTAAATAACATAACAACAGCTTGGAATAGGAGCCAGTTTTATAAAGACAAGAATATTATTGTAATAATTCGCTATAGGACCGGTTCAGATGTAACTTGAACGACCTTAGATCATGATTGTTTTCCGGAGCTGCGGACTACCTAGTTCGTTTACTGGGGCTCCGGCTTAAAAAGCAGGAGTAGGAACGGGGTGGTTTTTAGTCAGTTAGAAGCTGACACTCCCTCTCGCCTCGCCCAAGGTGAGAGAAGTCCCTGAATGATTTTACCCCCTCAAAAAAAGGGACCATGATTTTTTTTTTAATTTAAAAAATGTTGCCCCACATTTGGATTTTCTCCTGTATCGTGGGTGCGTTTACAAACATACAAGTTCACATACACATGACACCCAGACCCGAAACAACTATCTGTGGATCACACAGAGTTGTTCCGTGCGGGAATCGAACCCGCGACACGTTGCACGGCAGCCAGTTGCCCAGCCACCGCGACAACCGTGCATTCGGATTTAACATGGATTTATTAAAACTCACACTACAACATTAAGATACATACTTTCAATTCTGTGTCCGTGTCTAGGGGAAATACAGTCTAGAGGTGTCATTACAAAACTCGTTTGGCTAGATATTATATCAACATAAAGTATACAAGTCCAACTGTTGATATTCTAACGTAATTATTAACTAATAAAACAGGTGAATAGTCTGACGTCTGTGTTTTTATGGTATAAGCCGGTAAACGAGCTGACGGATCACCTGATGGTAAGCAATAGCCGCTGTCTATAGACACTTGAAACAACAGAGGCATTACCACTTACAAGTGCGTTGCCGGCCTTTTAGGGGTTAGGAGTTTAAGGGTTCTTGGGGAATCGGGGATTGGGAAGGGGGTAATTGGGCCTCCGGTAACCTCACTCACACAACGAAACACAACGCAAGCGTTGTTTCACGTCAGTTTTATCACTCCGGTCGAGCCAGCCCAGCAGTGCCAAAGCATGGCTCTCCCACACTTTAAAGTCTGTGGAGAAGATTAGTTCAAATTTTGTTTCGAGCATGATCATGATCATCAACAGCCAGTGATAGTCCACAACTAGAGAATGGAACTTTACTCTCTTTTTTTATGGAATAGGAGGCAAACAAGCAAACGAGTCACCTGATGGTAAGCGATCAGCGCCGCCCATGGACACCCGCAACACCAGAGGAGGAACACTCTCTCTATTTTAAGAGGGGATTTGTTATAAGATCCACAATTGGCAGAAAACTTGTAGTTAGAAAGTTTAGAGAGCGCTGATGCCAGGTCTTCGTGGAATACGTTATTCCCTCTCTTGGGTATATTACACCCGCGGGAAGAGTAGAGGTAGTGGTATACGTACACTAGGCAGAAAATTGATAAAAGGTTTAGAGAGCGCTGATGCCCGGTCTTCATCAAACACCTTTGTCCCTCACTCGGTTATATGCCACCCACGGGAGAATATAGGTGATTAAACGTATTTTACCCTCATTAAATAGTTACTTTATTCTACCTTTTCTTTTTTTCCAGACACGATGCGTTATCTTCTTCTAGCAGTATGCATAGGCCTGGCCTGTGCCCAGTCCACCATCGACCCTTCAGTCCTTGAGGGTATCTTCGGGACGCCACCCACCACAAAACCTGTGGGCCCCGTAACACCGGCTTTAGAAGATGTGAGTAACTTGTGAAATTATTTTTAATTCAAACCATCAATAAACTGCCGTACTCCGTTACTTAAACTATTCCTTAGTAACGATTTTATTCCGATAACAATTGCTAAGGACTGGTTAAGTAACCATTAAATGATTCTGGGTACGGCGTTTCATCTACAGGTTTGCGGGCCCACGTCAATACAGTGAAGTTTTCGAGAGTTTCAAGTAACTCAGGTTTTTTCTTGGCATTGTTGGTATTAATTTATCGGAATTTAAAATTATTTTGATTAGTGATTACTTGTAATTTTTTCGATTGGATGATATACGTATTTTGGAACCCATGGTATTATTTTTTATTTCGATTCCTGGACTCAATGCCAGAGTGTGACGTGTATTCGAGTGAAAGAAGATTATTTTTATCTTGAACTTTTGTGAAAGAGATGAAAGAAATGGATGAATGAAGTAATATTAATTGTCAAAATTTTGTATATATTTTGTATGAACTTAAGGCAAAAGGATTCTTGGGCATCCTTTAAGGAAAAGCTACAAATATTATGTTATTATTTATATATTAAATAAAGGCCAAATTAAAAGTATCCTGAAAGACTGATGACTGTTGGTGAAGCGAAAGAGGTGTGTAAGATTCGTAGCAATTAGCGTTCCGTTGTCTCTGCCTACCCCCATGGGAGACAGGCGTGAAGTTATGTATGTATAATGTTATTTAATCAGCATCGTAGAGGTACAACGAGAGGGAAGGCGCCTCTGACTTCAACGCCAGTGGACACCTCACTTCTGATCGAAGTATTTGGGACACCCCCTTCCAATACCGCAAGAGAAGGATTCGAATCCGTGAGTGGGATGAAATCTGGGTAGAACTAGACCTGCATGGAAAATATTGCGTAGTTCATGCTATATTAGTCCTTACACCAATGCAAAAGGGTTGTTAATCGCGTGAGATATTAAAGAAAATTGGGTTCTCAGACTCAGGGCCGCATTGCGAGTTTGTGGGCCCCTGAAATGACATGTTTAAGGGTGCATCATTATTTTATGTGTCATTTTTATTTGTGAATTTGTCCTCATTATAATAATTGGTCTCATCATCATTACTCATAACGGGTCATGTATTCATTTAGTTTGTGTTACTTTATTGGACAAAAGAGTAACGAATGGCGTTTCTTGCTCGTTTTCCATTTGAAGCTACACTTTGGAACGAGCAAATAAAGCAACTAGAGGACTGACCGACAGACAGACAGACATTATGATTTTTTTAAATTGTTTTGACGTTCAAAACTGAAATAGACAGGGAACCCTGTACCTGAAGCTTGGCTCACCCCCTATTACATGGGACTTATAACATAAATGGAGAAAAGTGTACATTGTATAGCGGCATTACGTGCCGTAACGTGCGCCTCTGTCTACTCCTTCGGGGATAAAAGGCGTTACGTTGCTTTATTTCGTTGTAGGTACTGTAAAACGGAAAGCTAGTAATTTGTAGGCTTTGTAATTACAGTTTTAATTTAAAAATATAGGCTTTTGCATGAAAAAATAGGGGATTTTATTTTATTAGGTACCTAATTATTTGCATGTCATAATTCCAGGTAATTCTAGAGATATACTTAGTGCTTTTAATGCGAAATATATGTTATTGACTTGTAAACATTGTAGTTTGCCTCAACCTCGCTTGGGTATAAATAAATATTATATATATCAGTTCCGTCGTGGGCGTAGTAGCTTGCGGTCGTTTTATCGGAAACCTATCGTTTTAAATAATAAATTATCCAGTGGATCTCAAACTTTGTGCAGCTGTATATTAAGTAATTGCAATATGGAATCACAGAAGTGCGGTTCTTGCGGCGAGCAGCTGTCGGAGGGTGCAAAATGTACAGCTTGTAACCAGTCACTGCACTATCATTGTGCTGGTATTACCGAGGGTGGCTATCGTAAGTTGGGTGACAGGAAGCTCTCTTGGCGTTGCCATAAGTGCAGGCAGTTAAATGTTGGTGCTACGCAACTACCTAGTTCACCAAGGTCACCGATATCGGAATCTGACTCTGCTGTCCTGATGGAAATCCGAGCCTTGGCGGCAAAATTGGCTCCTCTTGAGGGATTGAAGAATGAAATGTCAGCGCTAAGAAATGAATTTGTTGACCTGAGGGGCTCGTTTCAGACACAATTCGATGATATAATAAAAACATTCGGCGCTAAAATAGAAAATATGGAACAACGGATTGTGCAGCTGCAGGGGGTGAAGGTTCAGGTTGATGATCTCCAAGCTAGATTGGATAAATTGGATGATGAAGCGGAGAGTAAAGATCAGTGGTTGCGCTTAAATAATATAGAAGTCAAAGGGATACCGCAGTCTAAAAATGAAAATTTATTTGAAGTTATAACCAAGATTGGTCAGAAAATTAACTACCCCATTTGCAAAACCCAGATAAACTTTCTTGCACGAGTGCCTACGCGTGATAAAGAACATACGAAACCCATCATCGTTGGATTCTGCAATAGATATGTAAAAGAGGATTTCATAGCTGCAGCTAGATATGAATCTAAAACTACTAGTCTGATAGCTAGTCATATTGGTTTGCCTGGTAATGGTAAAATATTTATCAATGACCATTTAACGATGAACAATAAATTATTGCTATCGAAAACTAAGAAAGCGGCCAGTGAAATGGATTTTCGATATGTGTGGGTCAAACATGCGAAAATACACGCAAGAAAAACGGATACATCACCGGTGCTCGTAATCAAAACGGAAAAAGATCTAGGGAAACTAGTATAATCTTTCACAGATTACTGTTAACATCTCATTTTAAATTACTCATAAATGTTTACTTGAACTTCTTACAATTGTCTCGATTGTACCATGTATTAGTAACACTACAGTTTGAGAACCATATAATACTGTGTGCACGTCACGTTTTCCAAATAACACGGTGTATTGACACACTGTGTCTAAGTAAGATTTTGTTATTTTGTTTTTTCAATTACGTCTCGTATTTATCAATTTGCGACATTATGTTGCGCTCAGTGCGATTGCAAACGGGTTATTGTTCGACTCAACGTAGGACTAACTACCTGAGACCGCCCGTTTTTTGCTACCAAAACTTATTCAATTCTATGTTATCATTCTTTGGACACTGTGTCTTACTGTGCTCGACTCGTTCGTATAGTTTATTTTATTCTACCTACATAATTTTAATTATTTTGTGTTTTAAAACGTCAATCATATGTTTTATAGTATTAATACATAATGTTCGCATTTAACATTTATTATCAAAATGTACGTGGTTTACGTACAAAAACAAATAATCTATTCCATAATGTGTGTCTTAACTCATATGATATCATCGTTTTTACGGAGACTTGGTTGGTGGACGATATATATGATAGTGAACTATTTGATGGTCGTTATCTTGTTTGGAGGCGGGATATAAATACAAAACGTATGGTAATATATCGGACTACCATTCATTTTCTATTCTCCGATCCAGAGCCATTATCTTAGAAAAGGAATGTTTTGAAGATTACATGGAGAAGATAGAATCCTCTATAAGGACTAACCCTAAGATGTTTTGGTCGTACGTAAAAAGTAAAAAAAATGTTGGTACTTTTCCAAATGTCATGACGTACCGGGATATGTCGGCTTGTACAGGTCAGGATATTAGCAACTTATTTTCTTCTTATTTTTCTACCACCTTTCAAGAACCGGAACCCTGTAATTACTACACAGATAGCCCTCGCGGTACATGTTCTAGTGATAACGCAACAAGCATTAACTCTGTCGAAGTTAATCACGCCCGCGTACTTAAGTTGCTTAAATCACTGGACTTAAATAAATCTGGCGGTCCTGATCAAATACCACCATTATTTATTGTTAACTGTGCTACTAGCTTGGCTGCACCGATGACCATTTTGTTTAGGCGCTCTCTGTCCGAAGGAATTGTCCCCAAGATATGGAAATCGGCCTACGTAACGCCAATTTTTAAAAAAGGGAACAAATGCGATGTCGAAAATTACCGTCCCATATCCAAGATATGCTTGTTCTCGAAGATTCTTGAACGTCTTGTGTATACCGATCTTTGTGAGGCGGTCAAATGTAATTTAGGTGACGAGCAACATGGATTTCTTAGAAAAAGGTCAACCACATCTAACCTTATCCTTGCGCATGAGTTCATATCCAAAGGGATGGATCAGCAAGCGCAAGTCGATATAATTTACACCGATTACAGCAAATGTTTCGACCGTATTGATCATCGTGTGTTACTGGACAAGTTGTTATTAGCCGGAATACACGGTGACTTGTATCGGTGGTTCTGTTCTTATGTCGAAAATAGGACTCAAGCAGTGGTGCTTCAGGGTTATACTTCAGGTTGGACATCTGTCCCCTCAGGAGTCCCTCAAGGCTCAATCTTGGGTCCGCTATTATTTATATTATTCATTTCTGATATAAAATATTGTTTTAAAGACTCGTACATTCTACTCTATGCTGACGACATGAAGATACTCAAAATAATATATAATGAATCAGATGTACACCTCTTACAGGAAGATCTTTACAGATTCGAAGCTTACTGTAACTTAAATAAGCTACAACTCAATGTATCCAAATGTTATCACGTCACTTATACGCGCAAAAAGTCTTTGATAGGTACAGGATATACATTGTATGGTCATAGCATTAATAAAGTCAATTCCATCAGAGATCTTGGTGTCATACTGGATAGTAAATTATTATTCGATCAGCATATCGAGTCTATTGTTAAAAAAGCATCAAAGGCTCTAGGATTTATAATAAGAACGTCTGCTTCCTTCCGATCCATAAAAACAATAAAGATTTTGTACTGCTCATTTGTGCGTAGTCACTTGGAATATGCGTCTCAGGTATGGAATCCACAATATGATATTTATAAGTCTCGTATTGAGGCTATACAGAAGAAGTTCTTAAAATATCTTGACTTTAGGGCGCATCAGTATTCGACAGACTATGATCATCGTTGCCATAGATATCATTTCTTACCTCTCGAATATAGACGACGTATAAATGATATATGCTTTTTAATGAATATAGCAAATGGCACTATTGACTGTTCTGAGCTTGTTGCTAAGTTAGAATTAAGAACAAATCAACTATGTTTGCGTCAACGTCCACTTATCAACATTCCATTCAATTCTACAAATTATAGGCAAAACGCTTTCTTTGCCAGGAGCGCGTCAAGTTTTAATAACCTATCACGTGAGTTGAGCATTGATCTTTTTTGTACTTCTGCTAGCACAACGAGGCGAATATTAGCCAAACAATTTTTTGAACGAGAATAATAGTTATTGGCGAACAAACTGTAGTGTTGCTATACCTATATAAGTATATGTCTTTGGTTTTCATATCATTTCCATAAATAAAATTGTAACAAGTACTTGGACCTTGCAAAACAATTATTGATAGCAATTATATACTTTTTCAAACTGCACCTAATCTTATAACAATAAGTTGCAAGTTTGGGGACTTCGGGTGAATTGAATTTGAAATATTATTTACTTGTGGAAGCTTGTTATTAGCAATTTAAGTATCATGTATTTTTTATTAGTTTTGTAATTAGTCTGTAAGCTTTCTTAATAGAATAAAAAAAAAAAAAAAAAAAAAAAATTTAATTTTCCTTGTACATAAGTAACGATAAATAGGTACATAGAATTCAATGCAGTCGTTTAGGAGTTTAGGTTACAAGTACATTATTTTAAGGTACGCGTCCACAGGCCCGCATCGTACGCATCGCACGCAACGGATTTTAGTTTGTCTTGTATAGAAACTCATACAACTGCGTCCACTGATCCGCATCGTACGGACCGCATCATCGGCAATGCCTACATGCGATGCGTACTGATGACGTCATACAGAATGCGTACGATGCGGCCTGCTAGCTGCCAGCGTGCTTACTGCGCGTTGCCCGCGAGATGTAAGCGTATAAGAATCGGCGCATTTTGTTATTGTGATAAAAAGAAAACTAATGAGTATACAAAAAAAGATTCTTCGGGAAAGTTGTTTGTAATCATGAGTACAATCACGTGTTTAAATATCGTTCACTAATTACCAGTCACAATATATTATGTATTTATTGGTAATCTCATCGTTTCCCGGAATACCTTGTACCTTGTGTACCTATGCTCAGTAGATGAAACATGAATATGCAGTTTAAGACAAGGCCTTCTATAAATATTTCCGAGTAAAGCATAAATATTATTATTGGGTTTTTCAAGAATACTACTTCTCATTACTGCCTCAACGGAAGTGGGACTGTCGAGCAAGGCCTCTTGAGTTCGATTACCGTGTCGGTTAAAGTAACATTGGGGGTTTTTCCGACGATTTGTCAGTAATAGTATGGTTGTGTATTAGGTTTAAGACGCCCGCTTCTTATTCATGAGGGTGCGGGTTTGAAACCTAACAACGGCAAAGTACTTATGTGACTTTTTTTGAATTATCTATACTTTCTAAGATTATTTAGACACCACTGACAAATTGTGAAAGAGAACATTGCAATTATAAGCGCTCAGAAAGTGTCACATTAAAATGTGGACAATAGGCAACGTGTTTGTAGTATGGGACCGCTAGATGGGACATAGAGAGAGGCGCGGTTTGTAACGTCCCGCGCTCCCCGTAAAGTGTCACGCGTTATGTTAAAGGGAAATCCAGTTATGACATCTCCTCTTTGTATTTCCTTCATGACTAAATCACTTGGCTGATTGTACAAGAAACGGGTCTCATTAAATCCATGGGTATACTATATGGGGAAACCTCTTATGACTTAATTTAAACCACATATTTGTTATCATCTTGGCTGACGATATACGAAAAATGAGCGAAATAGGCCCAGTAGGTAAGCCAAAAAGTGCATTATTCTCTTTGAGCTAATTTGAACACTCTTTACAAATGCGGCATTATAACAGCCGCGTCGCATGTCCGTAACATTCCTAGACAACCTACAACATTACAGATCTTCTGTGGTCAAGGTACACAATAAAATTCCCAGCGATATTCAAAGTTTAAGCCTGAATAAATTTAAAAATGTTATTAAAGAAAAACTGTATAGTAAAGCTTTTTATAAAATTAAAGACTACTTAGATGATAGTCAGGCTTGGGAGTGAGCCGCTATAATGTCCGCACAGGTCATGTTGACATGTTTGTAACACAAGTTACATTTTTATACAATTTGACATGATATACATTAATATCATTCGATATTTTTTTGTTTTCACATATTATTTTTAAAATTGTTAGTTTGAGGACCGTGCGAGAGTTTGCCTAGTCATTTCACTTGTAGTTAATTATATTCTGACAGTGTGAGCATTTGTGTGGCCTACCCAAATGTTCTTTTGGTAGGTATTGTTCGTCGGATCATTCAGCAACAGCCGTCAGCTGAGCTCATTGTAAACTGACACATGCGTGCTGCCATCTGAACAGGTCCGCTCAAACTGCTGTGGTTCTTTCCTCAAAAGACCTCTACAGAATAAACTTGCACGGTTCTCCGACATCTTTAATTGATTTTGTCTGGACTTTAAAAGAGACTATGACCTCTGAGTTTGTTTCGGCATTTCTTCTCAGAGTAGTCGGATAGGAAATGCCGGCCTCATCTAGCTATTTGAAATATTGACGTGTAAAAGTGTTATTTTATAATCTATTTACAGAAATAAATATCATTTATCATTTATCATTTATCATTTACATGGAGCTGTTCACACAGAATTTAATACTTGATTAATTTAAGTATTTATTTGGTTTGAAAATTTTATAATTTTCGATTTTCGTTGAAATATTTAATTGCATTATGCTTCTGTAGACGAGTACTACTTGTAGTTTCATTTAAGTCATATGAGTGATCTCCATACTGTATAATTAGGTAATTCAAGTAATTAATTTATTATCAATCCCTTTTACAGATCACAGTGAAACCGACGGAAGGGACTTCAGTGTTCACGGATAAAAATGGCGAGGCCTGTCAGTGTGTTCCGTATTACCTCTGTGACGCAAACCAAGTCGGTGTCGACGTGAACAACGCTTCGGTTACCGGGTGGGGCACGCTGGACATCAGGTGAGAATCAACTAAGATCTTGAATAAAACTAAAAAAAATAATTTTCTTAAAAAAGAAATCATTGCCCCACACTAAGATTTGTGTATCACACAAAGAGTTGTTCCATGCAGGAATCGAACCCGCTACACGTTGCGCGGCAGCCCCAGTAACCGTGCAAACCGTGCAGTCAAGTCAAATTGTCAGAAACCTTTTCAGATATTCTTTGACGCCTTTTTTGAGGGGGAATGTCATCTAATGACATCTCCTCCCTTAGGTGAGGCAAGAGGGAGTGTCAGACTCTTACTGACTAAAAACCACCCGTTCCTACTCCTGCTTTTTGAGCCGGAGCCTCGATAACCCGCTAGGTAGTCCATAGCTCCGGCATTATTTTACGCTACGATGTGTAACTCGCTTGTTTAACATGGAGATTATGACAAATAAACCTTCTGAAATAAAGGAGGCTCGTAGGTTCGTAGTGGATTTTTACGGGCTGTTTTAGTAGGAAATTGTTGTTCCGGGTCTGGATGTCATGTGTATGTGAACTTGTATGTTTGTAAACGCACCCACGACATAGGAGAAAGCCCTGGTAACCTTTAAAAAAAATCACTTCCTGTAGCGTTGTTTGTACAAACCGTAAATTATTACAATAACTTTAAGTAAAAAAATAATGACTATCATAAAAAGCTTGAAATCACAAACCACAGCTGATACAACTCCTCATTCCACCAGGTTTGGAGAAGATAACGACATAGACAGACAGTGTCAGGAGAGTGTGGAGGTCTGCTGTACCATCCCCAAGGACACTTCGGAACAGCCCAAACCCAAGCCGAAACCCAAACCCGAGCCAAACCAGGCCAAAGGGTGCGGTTACCGCAACCCCAATGGAGTTGGTGGAATCACCGTTACCGGTGGTGGCGTGAGTAGATTTTTTATGGTATAAGCCGGTAAACGAGCAGATGGATAGCCTGATGGTAAGCAATCGCCGCCGCCCATGGGGACGTGAAACACCAGAGGTGATACAAGTGCGTTGCCGGACTTTTGGGCGTTAGGAATTTAAGCATTGTTGGGGAATCAGATTGTGAAGGGAGGTAATTTGGCCTTTTTTATATTTGATGGGTCAATGTTTAACCACCATCTCGCCTTGTGGTAAGCGATGATGCAGTCTACGATGGAGCACGTCTGCCCATAAGTAACCTATTCAACCGATCATCAGATGAACCTATCCCATAAAATAGGCATCCATGATTCACATACCTAATTGAAACTCTTCTGAGGGTTTAGTATGAGTTTGTTTTCGTTTGACGAGTTCAAAACGTTACTGCGTTTAGCCCTCTGATTAGTTGGTACATTGGAGCTGGCCAATCAGAGACCGTATTTTGAATTACCCATGTAAAGAAGATTTAAGGTTATATTGGCATCTAATTTGATCTTTCTATTTCGTCAGGGTGCTGAATCCCAATTTGGCGAGTTCCCCTGGGTGGTGGCTATCCTGGACAGGTACAACTCCTCGTATGGAGGAGTCGGAGTGCTCATACATCCTCAGGTGGTGATGACTGGTGCCCATATTGCTCAGAGGTGAGGATCACAACTGCCTTTTCTTCTTTAAAAGGCAGAAGCGAATGTACCTACATATATGTATAGGGCGTGCGAAATTTTGTTGTTATGTTATTGTGATAAAAATAAAACTAATGTGTATACAAAAAAGTTTCTTTGGGAAAGTTGTTTGTAATCGTGAGTACAATCGCGTGTTTAAATATCGTTCACTAATTACCAGTCACCTTATTAGGTATAAAGTGTTCTAAAAATATCTGTCACGGCTTTAATGGGAGGTAGTGTTATGTATGTGAGTATTTGAGTAAGCCGTTAACATAATAATTAATTTAGTATGTCTCACGAAAGTTAAATATGTTTTTCCAGGTACGCTCCCGGAGGCATAAAGATCAGAGCTGGCGAGTGGGACACACAAACTATCAAAGAGATATTCCCATATGAAGAGCGAAATGTACAGAACGTAGTTGTCCACGAGAGTAAGTACTTTTAGCTAAAAGGCTTTTTTATATGGTATAAGCCGGTAAACGAGCAGACGGATCACCTGATGGTAAGCAATCGCCGCCGCCCATGGACACCCGAAACACTAGAGGCGTTACAAGTGCGTTACCGGCCTTTTGGAGGTTAGGAATTTAATTGTTGGGGAAACGGGGATTGGGAAGGGGTATTATTGGGTCTCCGATAACCTCACTCACACAACGAAATACAATACAAGCGTTGTTTCACGTCGGTTTTCTGCTCGGCCGTGGTATCACTCCGGTCGAGCCGGCCCAGCAGTGCCGAAGCATGGCTCTTCCACGGGTTCTATTAGAGAAGCCATGATCACGCTACTTCACCCACACAACCATTATTCATATCTTTTCCTTTTTCACAGACTTCATGCCAAAGAGTTTGAAGAATGACATCGCACTGCTGTACCTGGACAGCCCCCTGCCGATCTCGGAGTACATCAACGTGATCTGCATGCCAGAACAGGACGAGGTCTTCGACAGCCACAAGAACTGCGTCGCCAATGGATGGGGCAAGAGCCACTTTGGTAAGTGGAGAAGATTTTATTTCCATCATCGAACCACAAGACAATCGGCGAAGCGCCACCGCTTCATGGTAGATATCCCACCCACTCGCACGAAGCGCTTCACTTCAAGCTTCCTTGTGCGAACTGCTAGGGAGTGGAATTCTTTGCCGGAGTCTGTGTTTCCTGATGGGTATAACCTGGGTATCTTCAAAGCCCGAGTGAATAAGTTGCTTATGGGCAGACGTGCTCCATCGTAGGCCGCATCATCACTTACCATCAGGTGAGATAGCGGCCAAACGTCGACCCATCAAATGTAAAAAAAGATCAGTAGACTTAAGTAGATAGGAATATACCAGTAGACCTGAAAAGATTCCCATGCGTACGACGTGTCGCGTTCCGCGCGCGCCTCAAAGAGCCATCAGATCACCACAGATGGGGCCCACTGGGGCTGATGACGACCTCGAGCTGCATACTGACTAACGGGTTACCGGGACTCAAAAAGCAGGAGTAGGAACGGGGTGGTTTTTAGTCAGTAAGAGTCTGACACTCCCTCTCGTCTCGCCCAAGGCGGGAGAAGATATTGGATGATTTTCCTCGCTTAAAAAGGCAGTTATCACCATCAGCAGCCCATGAAAGTCTACCGCTGTGCTATGGAACTTCTCTTCCTTAAAGTAGGAAGGTTTTCTAAACTTCGACTGCTTCTCTATGCTGCTCAATCTTCAATATTATGTTCTACTCTGCGATAACCACAGCGTCATATTTATGACAAAATCGAAATTGTCACCTTGTAAATAACACCATTGTTTCACCAGGTCTCCAAAACCGTTACGCCGTGATCCTGAAGAAGGTGGAACTGGATATGGTGCCGTACAGCCGCTGCCAATCCTTGCTGAGGAGGACCCGGCTTGGACACAACTTCAAGCTGCATAACAGCTTCGTGTGTGCTGGCGGAGAGGCCGGCAAGGATACCTGTCAGGTAGGATGAGATCCTTTAGCTTAAACGGAGGCTTCAGCTTTGCAGGGGTGCTTTAGCTGGTGATTTTGAAAGCAAAATGCCGGACTGCATTTCATCTGATGGGTATAACCTGGGTATCTTCAACGCCCGAGTGAATAGGTTGCTTATGGGCAGACGTGCTCCATCGTAGGCCGCATCATCACTTACCATCAGGCGAGATAGCGGACAAAACGTCGGCCCATTTAACATAAAAAACTGCAACTTGAAGTTGGATTGCAGTTGAAATGCAGTCAGTCTGTCTAGAGTCTAAACGGGGGCTTCTGCTTTGCAGGGGTGCTTTAGCTGGTGAATTGGTTTAAAGCAATTACTGCCGAAAGAAAAGCGTCAGTTACCAGTGACTTGTTGAAGTTGAAGTGAGTTGTTGAAGGCAAAGCGTCAGTTACCAGTGACCGACGCGACGTGGCGGTTAATGGTTCAAATATTATAAACATCATCCAATTCGGTGCAGTCGTTCGGGAGTTATGGTCTATTTTCTACATTTTAAAGATACATTTTTTTTTTTGTTAAAATGGGAAGTGAATAATTATACCTCATATTTCTAGTGATGCCGTTGTGACTCTTCTGATATTGGGTGTGTCAATTGGTGGCGCTGACCGTTTATCACCGTTTATGCATGCTCCTTTGCCTCAAATTCCATTAAAGACTTATTCGTTGTGGGATTCATGACAGTTGTTCATGTCCATGGGACTTCGAGATTGTTTTTGTTTTTCTGATGTCTATTGTCCAGAGTAGTGTTCAAGAGTTCTGTTGGTTATAGTGGCTTAGCGTTTTTTGACGGAGCCCCGTATAAAAAAATGTTTGGGTGTCCTCTTCTTTTTTGAGAGAACAGCGTGAAATATCGATGAACAGAGAGTCCATGTTTGGGGACCCTTATTGATGACTAATTAAAATGAAAAATTTAACTGAATTTTTCTAAAGTTGCTGCCAACTTTAGAACGCATGCTTGACGCGGATAAAAGGAATTGATTATTTGGACTTTTGAAATTACATTTAAACTCAATATGAAATGGCATTTCTAGTTCGACTCGTTCTTAATGTGGAATTTCGCTTTTTAATTCTAATGCTTTTTCTGCTTCGCTAATCAAACATTGGGAGTCAGCGGTTTCTGTAATGGCTTCATCAAGGCATGGCAATTTTGCAAAAAGATTTTTAAGTAAAAATGAATATTTGTGCACAGGGCGACGGAGGCGCTCCTCTAGGCTGTCCTGTTGGGAACAATAGGTATAAGCTCACGGGCCTAGTGGCCTGGGGAATTGGGTGTGGACAACAGGACGTCCCAGCAGTGTACACCAACGTCCCACTCTTCGCCCACTGGGTGGACGACAAAATGGCCCAATGGGGACTCGAAGCGACGTCCTACCGATACTCGGAATAAATTTAGATCATTCTAGTATTATTATTAGTTTTTAAATCATCATTTTTCGTTTGAAAGGTGGATTTTGTAAACAAAAATGTGTTTTCAAAAAAGTACTATCGGCTGAATTGGCGGTGACTAGCTTTAGTCAAATCGACGAGAAAAGTTGATAGTACACAAAGCCACAGTAATAAGTATACACCCAACATAACTATAACTATGCAATACCTTTACATGTGTGGGTAATTTTATAGTAATGTGCATAAAAACAAACTAATAGTCAAACGCCTATTACGCACACAGTTTCATCACGCATACACTTATACTAAATATCATTTTCGTGAGGGTATACGCATTAATACAATAATGAAATATAAATAAAAACAAGGGTAAACATAAAAACAATACGTAACAAACATTGAATAAATCAAATAAGGAACGATCGAGTTACAAATATTATACCCATATAAATATAATATCTTCTCATCGTTTTTTATGTTATTCAATGAGATACGATATTTGGATTGTCACTTTAATTACACGTATGGCGCAATGGATATCACTTGCGGATAAAGTGACGAGGCGCCGGTTCGATCCCAGCATCACGTTCTTTTTGTAACATTTTTTAAACATTATTGAATGCAAATTTTCTAACGTTTCAATATCTAAATAAAACTTTACAATGTTTGAGGCAACCACAGAACTCTCAGGTTATTTTATTTGGCCCGTTTATGAAGTAACTACCGACAATCCGCAATATTTTTCTCAAACACCCCACATTATAAAAAGTTTGTATTCTTAGTTGTCAGTCTACGAGTATTTATTAATAATTATCCACAACTCATAGTCGTGTTTAATTTAATTTATATCTATCCATACAAAGTTAAAGTATAAACATATAAACATAACATAGTCGTTGTTTTGCGGAAGAAGAACACATAAATTATTTGATATTGTAAAGCGATTAAGAATATTGGTGAGTAACAGTTAGACATTATTTTGATATTCTTTACCTATACAAATTACTACTTATTTCAATTTTATTCTTTGTTCTTCACTTTTTATGATTATATATTATTTGCCTTTTATGTTTATAAATAAATTAATTTAACTCAAGTTATTTATAAGTCTATATAACAACCTAAGTATCTAAATATATAAGGTTATTTTTATCATATAGACCAAATTATTATTATTATAATTGACTCTTTTATTTTGTATCCACAGAGGAAAAACAAGAAATGTAGTTATGGGTCGGCTGATATGGATATTCTGGAAACATGGGATATAGAATCACGCTAACGACGCAAATTAAGTAAATCCAGAGATGAATTCTTCGTTTAGCCACCACGGCATTGTGCCCGAACCCAAGGTTGATTCGGATTACTTCCAATGCTTTCTTCTCCACACGCGTAACAACGCGCGCCTATGCTGCAATCTGTGATATCACCTTCATTCTGCCGTTTTACGTTGCAGCAAGTCAGCGCTGAACACAACAATTACAAATCTATAATAATAGCTCATCGATAAAACAAAACCAATTACAATCTGCTAGGTTGATCTTAATTTTGAAAATAATGTTGTAATTTTATACTAAATAAACATTTGATCATTTGGATAAAGGTAAAATATAATGGTGTAAAAATGTGTGCGGCATAGGTGTGATTATAGTGAACGAATTACTTTAACTAGTGGAATCATAAGTGTATTGCAGTTGAATTTATTTTACTTAGTAATTGTAAACCTTATTTATACAGACATAACATTCATAATTGTTTAGCAATGTGAACAAAAACAAATTTTAATAATAACTGAATACACACGTTATCGCAATTTGATTTTTTGTCCATTGCTAGGAATATCGAAAGTCTAAAGGAGACGGTGAAGTGATGTTATTGTTAAGATGTTGGAAATTGTCATAATTTCTTTCCATTTAACATGTTGATTCATTTCACCACTCGTATTAGCCTAATTAAATTTAAATAGCTATAGATTGTGAATGTTAAACGTGTCTGTATTAAATAATTGCACCACGATATTTTTTCATCCAATTTTTTCATGTTTTTTTACTTATTGGACATAATAACACATAAATAATAAATTATTTACAATAAAAAATAATGTTATTTTATTCAGAATCTGTTTCATTGATACCTTGATTTTATTATACAGAAAACAAAAACAAAGCATAACAAAACAAAGAAAAACAACATAGTAAATAAATAAAATAAATACTTTTGGTTAGATTCGAACCCACATTGTCGTAAACGATGTTTGAAACCGGTTCATTAACCACTCGTCCACGAGCACTACGTCTATTCAATTGAAAATGTTGATTGATATCATCGATTGTCAATATTATTAACCTTACCCATATATTAAATTATAAAAATACGTATACCGACACAAAAATTATAGTATTTACCAATGTGTGCGTAATAGGCGTTTGGCTATTACGTTTGTTTTTATGCACATTACTATAAAATTACCCACACATGTAAAGGTATTGCATAGTTATAGTTATGTTGGGTGTATACTTATTACTGTGGCTTTGTGTACATATTAAAATGTAAACGTTTTCTCGATTTATCAAGCTTCATTTCATCTTTCATCCCCTTTTTGTAGCATCCAGCATTATATTCATCGTCAAAATCTTTGTATTTCCACCCCCAGTACAACAGGCCAGTATGGAACTCTCAACAATTACGTGTGTTATGTCTATAAATTTATTCGTTATCATCTTTCATACAGTTTGTATGTCATTCATTTTCGTCAAATTATAAGTAGTAAGTAATAGTTTTAATGAAGAATAATGCGACGTCCTGCGTGAGCGATCTAGATGCGACGGCGATGCGGTGCGGCGCGATCAATTGACTTGATATTTTCGCGGTAATGGTAACCCATTACTAGGTTTGTTTCATGAGTGCCTTTGGTTTATATACATCTCCTAACCATTTATACATTCTTTCCTTTTAAGACTTTATAATATAAGTTATACTATAAAGTAAAACCAATTGCAATAATTATACACTAGACAAAATGTTACCTTAATTATACATATAAGTATGTATTAACTGATATTAAAATAAATGCTCAAATACATTTAATTTAAGTCATTAGTATTTTCTATAAAAAAAAATAACGTTAGAACAAGAATAAAAACGAATTTCATTATATATATTTTGCCTTTGATTTCTTTTATTATATATAATTTCTCAGTAGTAGCACGGATTTTGGAATTGTGCCCGGTATATGGTAATAGGCTTACCATACATGGGACTTGTAACATAAATGGTAAAAGTGTGTGTACATTGTACAGTGGCGTTACGTGCCGTAATTAGCACCTAGCAGCCTAGCAGGCTGCGCCTTCGGGGATAAAAGGCGTGACGATATAAAAAAAACATTTTTTTATAAGATGGGTGTTTGAGACCAAGATGTAAATTAAGAAACCAAAGCAATAAATTTGTTTTTAAAACCTTTTACCCCTCGGTCGATAGATAGCGTTGGGATTTAAAAAGTTCTTTGGTCGATAGATGCTCGATAGATGGCGTTGGGATTTAAAAAGTTTTACTCCGCCGTCGATAGATGGCGTCGGGATTTGAAAAGTTTTACCCATCGCCCGATAGATGGCGTTGGGATTTGAAAAGTTTTACCCCTCGCTCAATAGATGGCGTTGGGATTTAAAAAGTTTTACCCCTCGCTCGATAGATAGCGTTGGGATTTAAAAAGTTTCAACCCTCGCTCGATAGATGGCGTTAAGATTTAAAAAGTTTCACCCCTCGCTCGATATATGGCGTTGGGATTGAAATACATCGCGCAATGGTTTCGTTACATGAATTAGTTAGATTAGGGTAATTGATCAACAACAAAATCAATCGGCTTTTAAGGTAAGTGTCCACAGGCCCGCATCGTACGCATCACACGCAACGGATTTAGTTTGTCTTGTATAGAAACTCATACAACTGCGTCCACTGCATCCGCATCGTACGGACCGCATCATCGGCAATGCCTACATACTATGCGTGCTGATGATGTCATACGGAATGCGTGCGATGCAGGCCTGTGGACGCTTACCTTTATGAACCAGCAGATCAGACCACAATAGTTGTTTTATTTTGAACCCTATTAGTGTTCCCACTAGACCACTTATTGTCAAGCCTAGCAATAAACAATGGATGTGCTTTAAATATTGGTTACAAGTGATAGTCGAGTGAAGATTCAATATAATTACAGAGTTGAGTAAAGTTTGACTTATATGCACATTTAGCTAAAAATAATTCGCTTGTAACTTTCTTCCACACGCTTCACACATTGGTTAAAAACACGAGAAAAGAAAAGGCTAGTTATGCAATAAATAGGATCGGTTAATGCAATATTCAGTTACAATTAAAGTTACACTCTTTATCTATTGGTTGCAGTTTCGATTACTGCATGTAACATAAAAAAAAGACAGAGAAAAATCTAATTTAAAGCAACTAAAAAAATACTTATCTGATTGCACGGTTGGCACAGTAGCTGGACAACTGGTTGCCGTAGAACGTGCAACGGGTTCGATTCCCGCACGGAACATCTCTATGTAATCCACAAATTGAGGTTCCGGGTCTGAGTATCATGTGTATGTGAAATTGTATGTTTGTAAACGCACCCACGACACAGGAGAAAAAGAAGAATGGGGTAAACAGATGTAAGAACATTTTCTCAACATTTATTCACCACCCTTCTATATCTATTCACCCCCTTTCTGTATCTATTCACACCTCGAATTCTATACAGTTTTACACTCCGTTTTACAGTATCGATTTTGATTCGATACCTACTACAATCTACTTCTTTATTGCAGGGAGATGGTGGCGCCCCCTTGGCCTGTCCATTTGGCAACAACAGATACAAGCTCACTGGCTTAGTGGCGTGGGGGATTGGGTGTGGCGATCAAGACGTCCCAGCAGTGTACGCCAATGTCCCAATGTTTAGAAATTGGGTGAATCAAAAGTTGACGCTATGGGGCATCGCTGGGACTTATTCTTAGAGCGGAGGCAAACCTTAAAAAAATCTAATTGATAACCTGTGCCCTTATAATGAGTTTGCTTTACGTTTAAAGTACCGTGACATAGGGTTTCTTTGACCCTAGAGGGTAATTTTGACCCAAACTTTCAGACCAATGAAAAACTAATATACGTTTTATTCTGGATTCTTATTGGTTGTAGAATGTGGGTTAATGTTACCTCCTAGGGTCATAGAAACCCGATGCTACATCTAAACGCGTTTGGCGCTTTGATTGGTTTGTTTATTCGAGCCGGCCAAACAGAGAACGCGATCTCGTTTTGATTACTTTAAACGTAAAGCAAACTCATAAACCCATAAAGCTACATTATTTTTTCAATGAATTCGGCGCTCTAATTGAATCAACCAATCAGAACGCCAATGCCAACGCTCTCGTTTCGATTACGTTTTCTCTCGTTTAGATTCGTTGAACGAAAACAAAACGAGAGCATATTCGGCGCTTTGATTGGTTGATTCATTCGCGTCAGCTAATCAGAATGCCGAACTCTTTATCGTTTGAAACGAGAGCACGTTCGACATTCTGATTGGTTGGTTCATTCGAGCCGGCCAATCTGAGCGTTTCGTTTTCATTCACGTAAAGGAAACTCATACTAAGGGTACTGATTGGTCAACACCAAATTATTGAACCAATCAGAGACCTAAACGCAGTAACGTTCCGATCTCACTAAACGTAAAACCTACTCGTATAAGGCCGTCTGATCAGCCGTCAATTTTGCCAATAGTACTTTTTTTGTCGATTAATTTATTATTGTCTATATTTCTATCCTTTCCTTCTAGTCATGTTTTTATTATTTATTTTTTCTTTCTATCATTGATTTCATCTCATTCATTTACTCGTATTCATTCATCCACTCTCATCATCATCACTTACATAAATACATTTAATTCATTTAAATTATGAATTCATTGATACATATTTTAACTTCATTCATCATTATTTACCCATATACCTACATAATTATGTACATATCAATATTTATCCATTTAATCATGAAATTCATTGATATTTTCAACTTCATTGGATTAATAATATTAATCCATTTAATCATAAAATCATTAATATTTCAACTTCATTTTTATCACAATAATCATTTCACTATTAATATTAATCCATTTAATCATGAAATCATTGATATTTTCAACTTCATTATTTCACATTAATTATTTCAATTCTATACAAAATAAATTGACAATCATCTATTTTGTAGATGAGTCCGTCATTTCGTTTCAAGACAGACTATTCAGTACCCTTAGTATGAGTATTGCTTTATGTTTAAAGTAATCGAAACTAACGCGTTAGGCGGCGCTCTGATTGGTTGGTTTATAGGAGCCGTCCAATCAACGCTGCCGAACGCTCTCTCGTTTCGATTACTTTAAATGTAAAGCAATACTCATACTAAGTGTATTGAGTGGATTAAAAAAACAAACTCAGAGGTTAGACTTAGAATAAAGGAAAAGCAAGACTTATAATTATATTCATTTTAGAAATTTCATAATGACAATTAATGAAAAATGTGCGGGATTAATAATGTAAGATGTTCATATATAAACCATGTTGACAATAAAATTATTTACTATTCATATTCGAGTGTTTTTATTTCTTTTTCGAAGACCTATCCCCCCTTTAAATTGCTAACCCCAGAAATCCGGTGAATCACTTGTAACGACTCTTGTGTAGCGGGTGTGGCGGGCGACGACGATAGCTTACCATCAGGTGATCCATTTGCCCGTTTGACGCCCTCAAACAAAGGAATTTCCTCTAGAAAAGGAAAAGCCTCGGCGACAGAGTAGTAGCAAGTGCTACTACCGATTTTGCTCATGTTCAGACCACCGGTACGATGCAGCATTAGGTGCAACGGATGTGTATGGTGTTTACTTACCATCAGGGGCCTAACCTAGATCATGGTCACAAGAAGTAGAGGAACAACGCGGTGGTTTTAGTCCGGCTCGCCCCTCCGTCGTCCCCATGACGTGTGAAGTCCATGAGGATTTAAATCGCTTGACAAAAATTTAAATTAGGTGCAAATAAAATTCAAACCACTGGGAGGTTGTTGCATTTGATGCAAATAAAATAACGACAACTGTGTAGGTTATAAAAATATATTTCTTTATTTAACAATAAAATATAATAACAATAGTGATGATGACGGGGTATAAAAATTAAAAATCTATTTAGTCCGTCAGTTAGGTAATGGAAAAATATTAGACACGTATTTTTTTACATATACAGATAACTTTACTTAGATAAAACGAATGCAAGGTTAAGGAATGGGAGTAGTTTAGGGGTTGTGATGTCACTTTATATTTCAAATGGATAGATCATTAAAAGTATTTGTTCCCCTTAAGAAAATAAACCAACTCTAGACTTCCACAAATAAATTAAGACCAAAATTTACCAAATCAGTCCAGTCGTTAGTAATATAGGGACGGAGAAAGCGACTTCGTTTTATACTATGTAGTGATTAACATTATTTTCTCTTACAGGGCGACGGTGGCGCTCCCTTGGCTTGTCAATTCGGCAACAGCAGATACAAGCTGACTGGTCTAGTGGCGTGGGGTATAGGGTGTGGACAACAGGACGTCCCAGCAGTGTACACCAACGTCCCACTGTTTAGGAAATGGATCGACGAGAAATTAAGGCTCTGGGGAGTCGCAGCGACCTCTTATAGCCATATCAAAGTTTTGACGATTAATTGAATTATTTTAAACAAAATGTAATTATAATTTGATTGTAACTTTCGTGAGACATTTTTGCCAAAGCTGTTTATTGAATTCTCAACTATGTTTCAAGTGATTAAGGTTCTAAATTCATTGATAGTTAGGTGATAAGCTTCATGTGCTGGCATTTGTTCGTCAAAAAGTATTTTTGACTGTGAGTCCTGCGTGAGCGATCTAGACGCGAAGGCGATGCGGTGCGGCGCGTTCTTGTTTACAATGTCGGAAACAGAAATAAAACGAAACGATTCACATGTACGTAGGACATAGCCGCCGTCACACCGCATCGCGTTGTATTCGCGTGTCACCGCACCGCTTCGCGTTCGCTTCTAGATCGCTCACGCAGGACGTTGCGTAACTAGACAAGCGGGGCCTTAGTCTGCTATTACAATTGTGTCAGAATGGTCGATCATTGAGCAGTGCAAGAGGGACGGAGCTATACAACCTACATAGCTACGTCCCTCTTTCCGTCTCTGGTCAACCGTCAATTTTGCCGATAGTACTTTTTGACGTTTACCGGACTCACAGTATTACAAAACTTTAGACATACTAAATTAATTATTATGTTATCGGCTTACTCACGTAACGGTTTGACGAGGAACTCGACTAGTTTCAAGCCATGCTAGAAACTTGAGTCGCCAGTAGCTGCGCGACAATTGCCGCGTCGTGTGTCGCGGAATGCTGCTCATGAATATGAGCCTCTAGCATGGCTTGAAACTAGTCGAGTTCCTCGTCAAACAGTTACGTGAGTAAGCCGATAACATAATAATTAATTTAGTATGTCTCACGAAAGTTACATAAAGACATTTAATGGTTACTTAACCCAGTCTTTAGCAATTGTTTTCGATACAAAATCGTCACTTAGGAATAGTTTAAGTAATCATTAATGTCTCTGAGTGTGGCAGTTAGACATTAAATTAAACTATGTAGAATAAGATTATTATTTATTATTATTTAAAAACGACAAATAAAGTGATAATATTACAATATAAGAAGCTATTTTATTTTCACTGTTGGTAAGGCGGTACTGCAGTTCGCTTTGTCTAATTCGGCGTGAAGTTGTTTCAGGCGAGCCCTAGCTAATGTCAAGTTAGCATTCGTAGCTCTCATACTCTCCTGAAAGAAATAAAAAAGAAACTTTTCATATAGATTGGTCAGTCAACTGATGCAATGGTAGCAAGGTTCAGGGTGGTTTAGGCTATGCTTTTTTTTGGAGGGGGGAAAACCATCCAATGACTTCTCCCGCCCTGGGTGAGGAGGGAGGGAGTGTCAGACTCTTACTGACTAAAAACCACCCCGTTCCTACTCCTGCTTTGAGCTGGAGTCCCGGTAACCTGTTACGTTGTCCGCAGCTCCGATAGAGATATGCTATGCTATGTATGGCTTCGACCAATCATATTCATTGGTACACATAGCTCAGCACTGGTGGAAACGAGTTCAAATAAGATATAATATAAGTGCGAATGTCGGATAAGGGGTTTCGGGTTCGATTCCCAGGTCAAGCAAAGTACTACTGGGATTTAACGGTATTTCGAAAATTTCTCAGTAGTAGCACGGAGTCTGGAATCGTGCCCAGTATATGGCAATAGGCTCACCCCTATTACATGGGACTTATAACACAAATGGTGAAAAGTGGGTGTACATTGTATAGCGGCATTACGTGCCGTAATGGGCACCTATGCCTACCCCTTCGGGGATAAAAGGCGTGTCGTTGCATATTGAATGGAGTTTCTTGCTCGTTCTTGTTCATTCGAAGCTACACTTGAACGAGGACATAGCTTCATTGACGGACAGACTGACAGACTATTATTACTACTACTGACTACTTACTTGTACATTCAGTAGTGTTTTGTCAGCTCTTGTCAGTTTCTCCACCGATATTTCTGTCGTATGCTTGATGAGGCCTTCGAGGGTGGCTCTGAATGAAACGTTGCATTCCCCTGTAATGTTGGAAAATAGTTCTTTAGAACATTTACATAAGGATTTTACCATTAACCTAAGGCTCTAGACTAAAGAGCAGCCCAGCATTACGTGAAATGCACACCGACTGCACGCTGACTCTAATCGGACTGCACGTTTGATTGGCACTTCTATTGCAGTCGTGTCAACTACATTCAAACTGCTCTTGTACTGCAATTTGCAGTTGGATTGCATTTGAAATGCAGTCCGTCTGTCTAAAGCCTAATACCTATATGTATAAAATTTCCATGTCACAATGTTAGTTACCATACTCCTCTGAAACGGCTTTACCGATTTTTACCAAATTTTTGTATGTGTATTCAGTAAGTCTGAGAATCTATCATCTATTATCTAGTTTCTATAACTATCAATTTTTCTATTTTATATACTAGGTACATGTCAGTTTAAAAACTTATATTGCAAATTAAGGGTTCCACACAAGCCTCTTTTTTGTTGGCATAAAAACTAAAAATAAACCCTTTAACTGTAGGTCTACTGCATACTTACAAAGCTTCTGATGCAGCAAAGAGTTGTAAATGTTGGAACTAGCTGGTGCTGGCGACGGAGTGGGACGCAGGACGCTGTGCAGCGGGGGATCCAGCTCTGGTGGGTTTGGCGGTATTGTCAGTTTAGTTTCTGGAAGAGAAATATAGTGTTATATTATTACTTTTCAAAGTCAAATCATTTATACCAATTAAACAATATACTAAGGTAGTTTTGAAACATAAACAAATAAAGAAATATACAAAATGTGTCTGGGTGTCAGTCTGTCCATCAGTAAAGCTAGGCACTCATTCCAAGGTGTAGCTTTGAATGGAGAAGAACGAGGAAGAAACTCCATTTGTTATTTAAAAAAAATATATTTACTCTACAAAAGTTGAGTGCGATGAGGTGTGGATATACCAATATAATTATGACATTTTGTAACATTGAGAAATTTTTCAATCAAAATCATGCAATCAGCCAATCTCTCCACTGCCTAAAATAGTGTAACTATAAATTGCGTGATTGGAAGCGACCTGCATACAGCAACTTTCTGCAACGTGAATCAGGTTGTCAGTCCATCTTGAGTGTATGATATCATTAATTAATAGACTATAATTACTATCACACTCACCATCATCAGATTCTGGAGCCTCTCCAGCGATCACAAATGACTTCGTATTCACTGTTAGGTCAAGATCCTGAAAATAAAGTCATTATAATATAATTAAGTCATCCATGTTATCATCCTTGTTTATCGACATTTTATATTAATTTTGGCCTAAATATGATACGTAATAAGCTTTATATTGTTAATAAATAATTTTGATACTAAACAAAGTATTCTTAATGTATTTGTGATACTAAAAAAACATTATTAGTGTTTAAAAGTTACAGAAAGTTTGTTTCATTCAATAAAATGGATACAAACCGGAGATTTCCCGATTTCTATTTCGGAATCCGACTCGGACGCCTCGCCGTCGACTACTTGGGCGTTTTTAGACATTTTCTTATTAGAAATTGTAATATTTAACGAGAAAATCGTATTAGAAAATTCACCATCAACAATGTTTACGTATTTTGACAGTTCTCAGCTGACATTATGACAATGACATTGTGAAACGTCAAATGTCAACACGCGCGTTTTGTTATTTCTTGGCACCTTGGTTGCATAGCCGACCAAAATAAAGTATTCAGAATGTTTGTTTTTTGTTTTGCTGTTTTTGTCTTGTAAATATTATTAAAATAAGTTTAGTAACTTCTGCATTGATAACAATGCTGAATGAGGTCCTTGACTCATTAAAGTGTGCGTGAAATACTGCCTATTCTTTTTATTTTTTACCTATAATTAACCTAAAAAAACTAATAATATAAGTCCGCAAGGCAGCTTGTGGCGAGCTGTTGGGCAGTGGCGACCCCACGGACCTGACTCCCGGGAGAGGCCCTACTTTTTAACTCCGGTTGGTACTCGTGACTATCCGGAGTGGCCTCTCCTACCTCACTCTTGCCTTAATCGGCTGGTTTGAGTGGAGATTCGCAAGAGTGGAGTTGCCTTCAGCTCCACTTGGGGGAAGGACGTATCCCAGTAAGATGCTGGTAGGGGTCTTGACCGTACTTCCGGGATTGCTCTGATAGCCGTGGGATGCCTCCCCTTCCTCAAGCAGCTCAACGGATGTTGCTTCCCTTGTCGCTACATGCTAGCGGCCGTTTCCTAACTCCCACTATTGAGTTTGCGAGTCACCCCCTGCCTGTTTATCCGTATTTTCAATATTGGTCAGGGGCAGGGGCCATAGTCCCCATAGTTAACCGGTTAACTATTCCACAGCCGCCCACACCCATATCCCTATCATTTCCTTTTACCATATCTCACAATAGTCCTGCATCAACCGGGGATTGTCCTTTGGTGTACTTCCATAGTGCATACAGGGATAATCGCCGGCTGATGTCCCATTACATTTAGATTAAAATTGTTCAACGGGCCTCTGCGAGTTGGCTTCGGCCCCTCGTACGCCTTCCAAAGGTCCGGGACCCTGTGGTCCCGTGATTATGTAAGGAACAAATATAATAAAAGCAAAAATAGCTGTTAGTAGTTATAAATATTACTAAATCATGGTTATTTTTTATTCTCAATTCTAGATTATATTCTACGAACGACGAATTCGATATCAATGACGAGGATTGGCCGCAAAAAGCTTTAAACAGAGAGGAATGGGAGGAGGGTAGGTAGGGAGGCCATTGCCGTGCAGTAGAACGTTCATGGCTGAAATCTAAATCTAATCTAGATTATAACTTTTTTAATATGGTTTCAGTGGACGTGTTGTCCACGGAATTGTTGATGGAGATTGATATAGTAAGGCGTGCCGCTCATAAATAAGAGCCTCACAATCTGGCATGCGCCATTCAAGAGCTTTGCTATTCTTTTTGAATAAACAATAGAGTTTCTGTTTGATCTAGGCTTGTAGCTCATGTCGCGTTATTTGACGAATGCATGCATTTTTCGGTTTAATGTTGCCGCTTCATAGACAGTTTTCATTATTTCTATGCGAGGTGCAACATGGTTTCGTCAAAAGACGCAACATGGGCAGTGTCCAATTTTTTAAAGGAATCAATGTTTGAGGTCTCATATACTATACGAATTGCGGCTTGGGTTAGGTGTATCGGTACGAATTTTGAGAATAAATAAAACGCAAAATAAACATGAAGAATCATTTACTATCAGATTTAACGTGGACGTATTGACACAGCGACAAAGTATTTAATATTTACAATAATGTTTATACTCTCCATGTAACGCCTAGGGGCACAACATACCTTACAAATTAATAAATAAATACAAACGATTTACACTTATAGATACTAAACGTAATTTGATTAAAAAAAGTTGCATTTATGGTTGTAAAGCCGCGACGACACTTGCGTTCTTATGTTCAGTATCCTTAGTACGAGTTTCTTTACGTTTAAACACACGTTCTACGTTTTGATTGGTTGGTTTATTAAAGCCGGCCAATCAGAGAGCCGAATGCGCTTTCATTTCGATTACTTTAAACATAAATCAAACTCGTACTAAGGGTAAACTGATAAAATACAACACAATAATTTGTCAGATTTAAATATTTAACAGATTTAAAATAATTATTTTAACATTCTCAAATAGCATTTGATCACAATACATTACAGTTTTGATTAAATGAAAATCCAATTACGAAAGTGAGGTCGTAGCTTAAATGAATTGACAGATGTCATTTTGAAAAAGGCGGCAAAACTGCTGTTTGTGAATAGTTGGGATTTATTTTAATGAATTTTTAAGCAATTTTATATGTGATTTAGTAAATGTAAGACCTTCCTAGGTGTCTAGTCTGTCAAACCGCCTCACGGTTGCTGTCGTAAAGTCATTTAATGGTTACTTAACCCAGTTCTTAGCAATTGCTTTCGGAACAAAATGTCGTTACTAAGGAATAGTTTAAGTAATCATTAAATGTCTCTGAATGCGGCAGTTAGTTTGTTAGCTTCTCAAGAAAATACCGAAGTTTCGTTTAAGGACCGTTGAGGTGATAGACAGCTTATCAGAAAAAAGGCCTTGCATTTAAACATTTACATGATCAAAGGTTGCACCACGCACGGCACGAGTGACATTTCATCGTTTAGCTTCATTAGACTAAGCTCAAGACCTTTACCCAACACAGGAAGAGACTCTTGTCCGCCAGTCACAGCTGTAATCACTCAAGCAACATAGCAATCGTATTTATTTGAACGTACGATGAAAAGTCACTCATGTCAGTCAACTGTCAATTTGACAGTGACAGATGTCATTAAATATAACAGATACAAAATAATTATTTACATATACAATAATTTTAAGGTAATTAATATATCATTTCAGTCATTAATTCATTAATGATGATGATATGGACAAATATTTAGATCAGACATTTTTTTTATAAAGAGGCAGGATTTAGACAATTACCTTAATTTGAACTCTAAGGAAGTTCAAAATGGTAAATTGTGAGATAAAAAGCTGGGTATTTATTTGGCTGTGTAGCACATAACGTATAAAGTTTGGCAGATAACTTGGCAAGATTTTGTTATCATTTTTTTTTTCAAGAAAATTACTTTATTAACTAAAAATACGCGGACGCGGACGTTCAATAGTCAGCGCAACGTCGCCGCGTCTGCGCACGATGCTTGTGGGGATCAATCCCTGTGCGATTGGCGGAACTTTCTTATTATTTAAAAAAATATTGCCAAGTTACGTGCCGATTATATCAGATACAATATCAACCATTGAGCAGTGCAAGAGTTAGGAATTTAAGGGTTGTTGTTTGGGAATCGGGGATGGGGAAGATTGGGAAGGGGGGAATTGGGCCTCCGGTAACCTCACTCACACAACCAAAACACAACGCAAGCGTTGTTTCACGTCGGTTTTCTGTGAGCCTGTGGTATCACTCCGGTCGAGCCGACCCATTCGTGCCGAAGCATGACTCTCCCACACTTAGAAACTCACTGGATAAGTACTGTATCTGATACGTTACATGCTACACTGCTAAGTACTCAGCTAAATACATATTATTATACAAACATACAAGTTATAAGAATGAGTGAATGAGATTGTTTTGATTTTATTTATTTTCCACTAGATGGTGCTAGTGAGGCGTGAGGTCTACCGGGTTAGTTTACATTAATCATGCAACGTCACGCCTTTTATCCCTGAACGGGTAAAGAGGTGCATATTATGGCAGGTAATGCCGCTATACAATGTAAACCCACTTTTCACAATTTGTGTTACAAGTCCCATGTAATTGGGGGTGAGCCTATTGCCATATACTGGACACAATTGCAAACTCCGTGCTACTACCGAGAAATTTTCGAAATAACGAAAAAAGCTCAGTAATACTTTGCTCGGCACGGGAATGGAACGGAACAGGAGACCCCTTGTCCGGCAGTTACACTTGCGACCACATGACCAACGAGGCAGTTTACATTAAGTGTGACAATATTCAATATTCTTATTTGTAAGACCTCATACGCGTCACTAGCCACATTTAAACTCATCATCAAACAGAAACATAGTACATAGGTAAATATTTTGATCAAGACAAAAAAATACAATTCCTGAATGATGTAAGCAATTCCATATAAGCTGTTTAATCAGATTTATATTTCATGAAAAGCAATGGTCTATAATTAGCTCGCTAGGGGACGCCACAGACGCATAAGGTCTTGTCAAAAGGCCTCGACAGACCAAACTCTACAACAGCGCCCCCTATCGGCATAAAACGGCAACTACATGACGTTTAGCTACTTGTCAGTTTTAAATTCGGTATGCCAATGTCTGAGTATTACAACTTGTCCTAAAGGTTATTTAATCAAAAGTGTTTAAATTAACAATTTAAGTTTTGGTTCCTTAAATTGTAATCTTACTGCCGCACTCAGAGACATTTAATGATTACTTAAACTATTCATTAGTAACGATTTTGTATCGTAAACAATCGCTAAGGACTGGGTTAAGTAACCATTAAACGACTCTGAGTACGTCGGTTAGAGCGATTGCACCGTGTCAGTAGGCACACGAGCGGTGCGGCGCCGCAACGTTGTTAGGCCGCGTTTCCACAGACGCGGAGCGGGGCGGAGAGGAGCTTAGCGGTGCACGAATTGACCAATCACTACGCTCGAAATCTCCGCTCCGCTTCAATGGAAAAGATTTCGAGCATAGTGATTGGTCGCGTCAGTGGAAACGCGACTCTATGTCGCAGCGGCGTCGTAGCAGCGTTGGACAGTCTGTTAATGAAAGTTTCCTTGTGACGCAAAACAACTGGGGCCTTAGTCTGCTATTACAATTGATCAGTGCGAGAGGGACGGAGCTATACAACCTACATAGCTCCGTCCCTCTCGCACTGCTCAGTGATCGACCATTCTGACACAATTGTTTTAGCAGACTAAGGCCCCTGAGAGGTGTCGCTCCGACGTCGCAACGCATTCACCCCACTCCCCGCCTCGTGTTGGTGGTTGCAAGTCTGTTGCATCGTGTGACATGCCACAGATATTTCTATGTAAGACGACGCAGCGACACCGCTCCGGCGCCGCACCGCCGCCGCAACGCATCGTGTGCCCCCGCTTAGGCCGCAGTTCCACCGGCGCGGAGCGGAGCGGAGAGGAGCTTAGCGGTGCACGAATTAACCAATTACTATGCTCGAAATTTTTTCCATTGAAGCGAAGCGGAGATTTCGAGCATAGTGATCGGTCAAATATTTTCCATTAAGTGGAACGGAGATTTGGAGCATAAGTGTTTAAATTAACAATTTAAGTTTTGGTTTCGTTAAATTGTCATCTTAGAGCAAAGTCCACGCTGTGAACCACAGCTTAAAGTTGTCAAGCCAAACGTAACTTGTTAATTTAAACATTTAATAAAATATAACATTAAAAATCCGTTGAAACCGACATTTTAACAATCTTTAACACTGATAGACTATTTAATAAAATTATTATTTTATCTATAATAATGTAATATCAATAATACCTTACTAGTTTATTCTATAATACGCTAAAACTGTAGGTAATATTTTAGTTTTTGAGACTTTTCTTTTGATGTAGTAAAATGTTTTCAAAATATCTTGCATTGGAGTTTATTTGACATGATAACTTTATCTTGTGGTGATGACATTTATTTGACATTAACTCAACTTTGAGACGGGATATTTACTATGTTTTTCTATTTCTATGAGTTTCCGATATGAGTTCATCCGTGATCATGGCGCTTGCAATAGTGTCGAAATATCGGAAACTCATAGATTCATACAAAGTTTTTGACATAAGAGATGTCGTGTCATTGTCAAAATTTACGGGCAATAATATTAGAACTTGAGACGGGATATTTACCATGTTTATTTATGTCTATGAGTTTCCGATATTTCGGCACTGTTGCAAGCGCCATGATCACGAATGAACTGGAGTATATGCGGGTGGATGTTTATGAGCAGACAAATCGGTCTAAACATGGTAAATATCCCGTCTCAAGTTCTAATGATAGTGTTAGTAACTATGTCAGTTTAAAAACTTATTTGTAATAGTAGACCAATTATTTAAATTTGACTTTTCAGTTAGTATAATTATCTTACTACATCAAAAAAAAAGCCTCAAAAATCTATAAAGTCTAAGAAAAAAACAGCTACAAGTAGTGTTACGTTTCATCTGGAGAAATCAGTCAAATCCAGTATATTTTAAGTACATAATGTAGTACATAGGTGTATGTACTAGGATTATACATAGTCACTATGTTTCATAAGACATTTTACCTAAAATGTAGTCTACGTTAAAATAGTTATGTTGTTAGCTTTCGTGGCATTGGTTTTAGTCGATTTTTTGTTTGTGAGAGGATAGTAATAGTTGCATTAGTGGTATCTAATGTAACGCGAGTTTTTCGTTTAGTTGTATTATGAGTTTTATGTAAAAAGGACAGAAAAATCCAGCCAATATTCAAATACTGAGCACAGAAATATCTAGCCAGTATTCAGAATAGAAAATCCAATCAGTTTTCAAATACTTACTGGATTTTTTGTGTTCGACCGGTAGTTTCGACATTAATAACGACGAAAATATATCTGTCGTTACTACTATCGAGACTACAGCAGATCAAAAATAGATACGTTTCTGTAAAATCGACAAAACCAATTCACTTGTTACGTTCATAGTTTTTAAATAAGATCATTACTTCTAAGCATAATAAATTAAATAAATTAATGTATGAACAGAAATATTCTACGTTTAATAATAATTGTGTTTTGGTGTACTTTTGTTCTTGAAAACGCTTGCTACATTTCATCCTGCATTCATCTTAATTAACCATTTCAATCTTTTTTTAAACGTTGCCCCACACTATGATTTTCTCCTGTGTCGTGGGTGCGTTTACAAACATACAAGTTCACATATACATGACATCCAGACCCGAAACAACAATTTGCGGATCACACAAAGAGTTGCTCCGTGCGGGAATCGAACTCGTTACACGTTGCACGGCAGCCGGTTACCCAGCTACCGCGTCAATCATGCAGTCAATTGTCAATTGAATGTCTATCTAAAAGCGTTTTCAAGGTAAAGAATATATTATATCATGTACCAGGGCTGGAAATCTCGACATCAGTCGCTTAGTAAAACCATTAATACATTTCCTACTTCAATGTAAAAGTTTGAGATTAAAAATGTATTAAAGTATTAACTACCGAAAGAAAACTGGTGAAGCCACTAAGCGTCGGACACCAATAATCGAAGTAGTGGTTAAAGGGCCGCATCCCGCATCGCACACAACGGATTTTAGTTTGTCTTGTATAGAAACTCATACAACTGCGTCCACTGATCCGCATCGTACGGACCGCATCATCGGCAATGCCTACATGCGATGCGTACTGATGACGTCATACGAAATGCGTACGATGCGGGCCTGTGGACGCTTACCATAAACGTGTTAAAAATCTTCACGACTTATCGACAGATCTCTTTCGCTATCTATATCGAGACTACCAGCCCAGTATCTGAGTTTATTACTATTTCAACAGTGGCCTGAATCTAAAAAACTGATGACTAGACAAAATGGCTTTTATATTTAGACTACGAATTACTTCAACGACTTAATTTAGTCGACTATCCGACTGTTTAACCTTTTGTAACTAAATCATGCTTGTATTCAGAAATAGTTGTTACTTTTAAACATTTTTTTTGCATGGAGTATTAGGATTTGTCTCTTTCTATGAAAAAGGGTTTGTTAAAATAATGTATCGTATTCAAAAGGCGATAGAGTTAAATTTTCACGTAACTTCACTTTACGTACAGCTAGTCAAGTTGTTTGTGGTAAGTTTTTTTAATATCTTGTATGTAAGACAACAATAGAAAACACATTGTGTCTCTTCGAATGTGCGTTCCGTCACACGAAGGGTCAAAGAAGCCGTCTATCATACAGCCATACTATCTCTGTACGAGTACGAGTACTCTTAGTACGAGTTTGCTTTACGTTGAACGAGAACAAAACGAGAGCGCGTTCAGCGGTCTGATTGGTTGGTTCATCTGCGCCAGCTAATTACAGTGCTGTACACGTTCTCTGTCGTTTTCGTTCAACGTAAAGCAAACTTGTACTAAGGGTATTGAATCAATCTTTGTTTTCTCATCTGTTTTAATCTGCCAAAAACTCGGTTGGTTGTAATGGTTGTAAATAGAACACAAAATAAGTTAATACTCTTAAGACAGCAACGCCATCTAGATCTAAATGCAGACCAATCAACACTTTTAGATATCAGCTAGGTTATTCTTTTACTTTCAATTTGAAAGATTGAAATGAACTTGATCGCATCGGTACACCACATCATTGGTTGTTAGAATTATCTTGACGAATGACGGGTGAGAATGTAATCGAGCTCGTATTGAAAGTTCAAATAGACAGTTGCATTATAGCCTAACAGATCTTCTTATTTCTATTTTACCTCTGTCTCTGTCACACAAATGTAAATTATTCATGAAAGACAGAGACAAAATACAATAGCATGCAATAAAAAATGTTTAAAGTAATAATTATTTTGAAATCTAATATTAATTCAACGATATAGGTATGGGAACTATGATCAATACGTGTCAGGATTATCCTTACTTTAATTACTAGTTTTAAAAGTATGCAATTCCAGTATTGGTTGCTATAAACAAAAAAATCTAGTTAAAAATAAAATTTTCTAGACAAATCTACAGGTTATTCTAAAATGCTAACTTCGAAAATAAATGCAAAAGCTTACAATGAAATTGTTTGACTAAAATAATAATTTATTACTAAAATGAAAGTTTAAAATTAAGGTACTGATATGATAGACGATTGCTTGACAAGTTATTTTTAAAATTATTCTTAAACTTTACAATAAATTGAATAACATTTGTTCAAAATATCAGAGCAATAAGCTTATGTGTGAATTTTGCATTATTGGCATGAGAAAAAACAAATTAAAAGGATGTCTCGACATCTTTAACGACAAAATATGGAAAAAATCGATATTTTTTGGCATTGATCAAAAAAAGGAAGTATCGACATCCATAACGATAGAATATCGAAAAAAAAATCGATAATTTTGTCGAGACTATAGCTTTAGGATGGTTTAAAAACAAATAATATTAAGTACGTATAATTTCTCAATTCCTTAATTCAATTCTGTAAGTTGTTATTTATAAGCAGAAAAAAATTAGTCTGTAAAGTATGGAAATAGGGTAGATGACAAATTTTTATTTTAACGTCCGTCTTGTAGATTATTTTAAAACATTACACACGTATTTTTTATTTTCTTACGGAAACAAATACTTTCGAAGATATATCGATTTGAAATATCGCGTAACGTCACTTCTAGGTACGTTTTATACGTAGAAATGACGTATTTGCTCCCTCTCCTAAACTTTGATTCGTTTTATCTAAGTATTGTTATCTTATATGACAAAATAAAACAATACGTGTCTAATATTTTTTCATTACCTAACTGACGGACTAAATAGATTTTTAATTTTCATACCCCGTCATCATCCCTATTAATGAATACAAGTGAGAAATAGTGAAATAAATATAATTTGTAAAGTGACTGCTCAAAAGGATGGTCTAAGCTCATCAAAGACCTTTTTATAAAACACGATAAAATTGGACCAAAAAAGCCAAAAAGGAATCTTACTGCCGCACTCAGAGATATTTAATGATTACTTAAACTATTCCTTAGTAATGATTTTGTATCGAAAACAGTCGCTAATCCGGTGCTGCTGACTACACAGCGGGTTTACCGGGGCTCCGGCTCGAAAAGCGGGGTGGTTTTTAGTCAGTAAGAGTTTGACACTCCCTCTCGCCTCGCTCAAGGCGGGAGAAGTCATTGGATGATTTTCCCCTCTCAAAAAAAAGGACTGGGTTAAGTAATCATTAAATGACTCTGAGTACGGCAGTTAGAAATAAATAAGATTGTTTTCGAAAAATATCAGTTATTATCAATCTGGTAAGCATATCCAAAATTTGTTTTATTTTTTCTTTTCTTTATGTAACAAGTTTCAAAATTATAATTATCCAGATGTTATAAGTTCACCATGGGAGCGGCATTTTACCCTGTTGCTTAGATTTTAAAAAATAAATTTAAAAAAAAAATCGAAAAAAAAAATTGGTTACACAACCATGGACAATAGTACTTTTTTCTTTTTTTTCAAAAATAGAACAAACCGAACCATAGAGTAGGCGAATGCAGACTAAAAAAGGATAACAGCAAAAAGTATTTATTTTATTCTAGTACTTTCTTGTTACCTAGATAATGCTATGTCGGTCTTTAATTTTTTGTTTTATCTAAGGATCAATGTTTTTTAAATTTGCTACGAAACGCTTAGGACAATAGGTTTAATAATAGTAATCCGAATAACTTCCCATAAAATCATAATATTTTTGATAGGATTCGACTCCATTTTTAACTAAAACTATAAATAAAATTCTCTAAAATTAATTATTATGTTATCGGCTTACTCACGTAACTGTTTGACGAGGAACTCGACTAGTTTCAAGCCATGCTAGCAAGCCAGGCTTCGTCGTGAAATACTACTCATGACTTGCTTCTGCCGATAGCATCATAATTAATTTAGTATGTCTCACGAAAATTATATGATGTTGAATGAAAAATTAAACAAAAATCTCTAAATCAGAAAGAAACCAACGGCAAGTACCAATGTGACTTTTTTCGAGTTATATGTACTTTCTAAGTTAATTTAGACACCATTGACAAACGGTGAAGGAAAACATCGTGAGGAAACCTGGGCTTATAATTTCTAATTATAAGTTTGAAATCGCCAACCCGCATTGAGCAAGCGTGATGATTAATGCTCAAACCTTCTCCGTGTGAGAAGAGGCCTTTGGTCAGCAGTGGCCACTTATAGGCTTGATATAACTTCCTTTTGCATTCTCTGGGGCTGGGCTATTTCGAGTGCTCGGTGACTTTATACAAATTCTGATGCCACATTCCTTCAGGGCCGCGTGAGGGAACAAACCTCACGCCCCAACCATTGCGAGAGACACTCTGGGGGTCGCGTTCCGCGCGCACCGGATCCAGAGTTGCGGACTACCTAGCAGGTTTAGCGGGGCTCTGGTTTGAAAAGCAGGAGTAGGAACGGGGTGGTTTTTAGTCAGTAAGAGTCTGACTGCCTGCTGGACTAGACCACGCGCCGCTAACAGCCTGCTGCTCACCGGGCCTGTACCGGCTTGAGCGCGGCCCTCAGCGACGCAAAACCACCACACATTACACCACATCAGGCTCCACAAGAAGCTCGCCTACTCCAACCCTTCTCGCTTGCAGTAGCAGACAGCGACTTGATACCGCCGAGAAAGGCATTGGCCTGGATCGCGCGACCTCACGCCCTCAGCTGGGGACGTTGAGAAGACTCAGGTGTGAATAATGGCGATACCACTGTGTAAGTAAGGAGAAGAAATCTCGCTACCGTCAGTAGGATTGGATAAACTCAAGGCATGGTGTTGACCAACCACTCCTATCTAAACCTGTCATTGATTAGCTATCATAAGTTGACTTCGTTGGCTCCGGCTCGAAAAGCAGGAGAAGGAACGGGGTGGTTTTTAGTCAGTAAGAGTCTGACACTCCCTCTCGCCTCGCCCAAGGCGGGAGAAGTCATTGGATGATTTTAACCCATCAAAAAAAAAAAAAAATAACCATAAGTTGACGAAAAACTAAAATGGGGAAGGAGTCGAAATCCTTACAAAAACGTTCATTAAAAGACTCCAATGGTTCAGCGGCTAAAAATGTAGCAGCAGCACGCTTCTTAGTCGGGGTCGCACGACTCGGCTGTAGAAGTCGTCGAGGGCGGCGAGGTAGTGCGCGTAGCGGCGCCCGCGCAGCCACGCGGCGGCCGCGCGGAGCAGGCCCGCCTCCCGCGCGCACTGGCAGCGCCGGTGCGCCGTCCGCACGCTGCGACGCTTCGCTACGGTCCTGTGGAAGGGGACAATGGTGGACTGGTGTAGAGAGCTCTCACTCATTAACTTTTATTTAACACTAGCTGAGCCGACAAACTTCGTACTGCCTCAAACATTTTTTATTTTTCACCTTTTAAACCTTCCCTGGACTGTCACAAATAATTCAGGACCAAAATTAGTCAATTCGATCGTGCCGTTTTCGAGTTTTACCGACTACCCAAAAAACAAACGCTGTTTCCCGCCAGTTTCCTGTGAAGCCGTGGTATAACTCCAGTCCAGCCGTCAAAGCAGTGTGGAAGCATGGCTCGATTAAGTTTATGTGAGTTAGTAGCAGGAAGATTGGAAAGGGGGTCCCTTCCCAATCTTCTCAATCCCCGATTCCCCAACAACCCATAAATTCCTAACCCCCAAAAGACCAGCAACGCACTTGTAACGCCTCCGGTGTTTCAAATGTCCATGAGCAGCGGCGATTGCTTACCATCAGGTGATCCGTCCGCACGTTTACCGGCTTAAAACTCCTACCTGGCGGGTAGAGGTGCATGCGCTGCGTCACTCTGCCGTCATAGGGCGGTGTCGAACATCTGCAGCGACCGAGTTATGACGTCATCCTTCAGGCATGACTCCAGGAACTCCTCGATCGTGATCACTCCGTCCTGGTTCAGGTCCAGCTTCCTGAATACACGATCCACCTGGAAAATACAAGTACAGGTTTTTTATATTATTGGGTCGACGTTTGGCCGCTATCTCGCCTGATGGTAAGTGATGATGCGGCCTACGATGGAGCACGTCTGCCCATAAGCAACCTATTCACTCGGGCTTTGAAGACACCCAGGTTTAAGTCTTTGACTGCCAATAAAAAACTGTTGAAGGCAAATCCTCCGCTAACGTCGGTCACCGGTGACCACCACGGCGTTCAATGTGTTAAATCCTCGTGAGCTGGAAGATATCAACTCCTGAGTAAAGGTTTCCTCTTTAAAGGATCTCTTGTCAAAATTATTTTTCTAGTAAGCAAATATAATTACATATTGAAACGGATCATAAGGGACTACACATTTGACAGCAAAGCAGCGGGCAGCAGCGCTTTCTGATAAACCTGAACTTTTTAAATTGCAATCTCCAACTCTCTAACTAAGATGGGGCCCAGTAGGGCTGATGCTTGATTTGGAACTGCGGACTACCTAGCGGGTTTACCGGGGCTCCGGCTCGAAAAGCAGGAGTAGGAACGGGGCGGTTTTTAGTCAGTAAGAGTCTGACACTCCCTTTCGCCTCGCCCAAGGCAGGAAAAGTCATTGGATGATTCTCCAATTAAAAAGGACTACACATTTAACAGAGACTGGGTAGCAGTGTTCTCTGATAAACCTGAACATTTTAAGTTGAAATCTCCAACCCCCAACTAAGCGAAGAAATTGACCTTCTGGAATAGACCTAGACCAGCAGAAGACTGTTCTTTTTTTGGGACAAGCCCGCCACAACCTCCCATACCGCTGCAACTCCTGTGCACCAGGATCTACAGTAGATACAACCATGAAAACACCGGAACACTGAAGTCCAGCGCGTCCCAGGGACATGAATGACTGTCTTGGATCCCGCAACGAAATAAATCAGAAGATATTATTAGAGGAGAAGAAAAGAGGACTGTTCCTGTCGATGATGAAGAAAAACAACCGACATCTTTTCAGACCACTTCGCTCACCTGTTCATTAGCCTTAGCATCATCAAGCCTGGCGGCCGGAGACCCTGGTGGAGCCCGCCTTCCGAGCAGCTCATGCACAGCCACCACCACCTCCGCCAACTCCTGCCTGGTGATCGCCCCATCACCATCCACGTCGTACAGACGGAAGGCCCAACGGAGACGCTCGTAGACAGACCCTCGGAGCAAGGTGGAAAGAGTCACCAGGAGTTCCTGAAACATTAGAAATCATCATCAGATTCTAGAGCAGTGAACCTCGCTACCATCAGTTGACTGGTATTTTTTTATGGTATAAGCTGGTAAATGAGCAGACAGATCACCTGATGGTAAGCAATCGCCGCCGCCCATGGATGCCGGGAACACCAGAGGCGTTACAAGTGCGTCGCCGGCCTCTTTGGGGTTAGGATTTAAGGGATTTTGGTCTTCCCAATCCCTGAGTCCCCTCAGGGATTGGGAAGATTCACACAACGAAACACAAAGCATGCGTTGCATTACGTCGGTTTTTTGTGAGGCCGTGGCATCACTCTGGTGCCTCTGGTGTTTCAAGTGTCCATGGGCGGCAGCGATTGCTTATCATCAGGTGATACGTCTGCTCGTTTACCGGCTTATACTATAACATAAAAAGAAGTTGCAAATGCGACAAAATTCCAAGTTTTATTGGTACCAACTGGGTCTGGTCTAGAAACTATTATAAAGTACAAATGCTAGCTTAAATTGCCAGTAGCGAGAGATTAATTTGAAAAGTTTGCAAGTATCTTGAAGCAGTGCGCCATTAATAATAATTGAGGAATTGATTTTCATGAAGTTTGGTCTGCGGCTGGCACCGAGTGGCGTTGCACCAATTTTGAGTATCGTCACGGCTTTTATCCTTGTACAGGTAGGCAGAGGTGCACATTACGGCATGTAACGTAGTTCGGAGTGCGTAGTTCGGAGTGCGTAGTTCGGAGTGCGTGGTTCGGAGTGCGTAGTTCAGAATGCGTAGATCGTAGAGCACAAGTCGGAGTGCGTAGTTCATAATGCGTAGTCCGTAGTTCAGAATGCGTAGTTCGTAGTGCGTAGGGGGTGAGCCTAATGTCATATACTGGACAATGCCAGACTCCGTGTTACTACTGAGACATTTTCGAAAAACCGAAATAGCCCAACCCGAGCGTCCTGGGAATTGAACCCGAGATTCCTTGCACGGCAATCGCACTTGCACCATATTTGCTGGTATACTAGCTGGTGCCTGCAGCTTCGTTCGTGTGGATTACGGATTTCCTGACTTCATTTTCTTAAATAAAAGTAGACTTTTTATTAGTATTGCCCAAATGCAAGAACAAGACGAAGCACTTAGCCAGTCTTGGTCTTGGTCAC
Source organism: Spodoptera frugiperda (assembly GCF_023101765.2). Lineage (NCBI taxonomy): Eukaryota > Metazoa > Arthropoda > Insecta > Lepidoptera > Noctuidae > Spodoptera > Spodoptera frugiperda. The sequence continues at coordinate 6,539,999 of NC_064235.1, read as the reverse complement.
TTGCGCCAATACACCCGGTCTTGGTCTTGGTCTTGGTGGTTGCGAAATCCCAGTCTTGGTCTTGGTCTTGGTCTTGCACAACGCAAGAGTCTTGCAAGTCTTGCAATTACGTCTATTAGTCTATTACTATTTATTAAAGTTTACTTTAAATCTTAGAAAAACGTATTAGAATTGGAACATTGTGACTTTGAATTAACATAGCCATAGTAAAGATTAAGCAGATGAATAAATAACTGAAGATTTGATGTTTTAGAAATTCAAAATTAATCAACTGGTATATGTCGTTTTCCATGGAAAATAACTGTTTCTTAATATAGCATTTATGATTTATAAGCTTACATTTGCTAAAACAACACGTGTAAAGCAATATCCTGTATTTCAGAACTGAAAACCTTTGCACACACATAATTTCGCTCTTATACCTATAGACATAAGGTTTAAAATCAACAGAGAGGCGCTTACGACGGTTTAGTCCGATAGTGCTAGCAAATGGGTCGCGCGCTCGATTTCCGTTTCGGAAGAAAAATAATGATTGGACTTCGGAAGTAAATACACTATGTAACTTACATGTGGCATATATGAAACGTCATACCTTTCTATCTGGGAAGGGGTAGGCAGAGGTGCACAATTGTATATTGACAATGTAACACCAATTTTTCACCATTAACTTATTTTTACCCGTGACTGACTCGTTGGGCGAGTGGTCGCAAGTGCGACTGCCGGGCAAGGGGTCTCGCGTTTGATTCCCGGGTCGGGCGAAGAATTACTGGACTTTTTTCAGTTTTTCGAAAATTTCTTAGTGGTTAACACTCCCTCTCGTCTCGTCCAAGGCGGGAGAAGACATTGGATGATTTTCCCCCCTCAATCAAATCAAAAGTAGGTATTAGTAAGACTAGACCATTCTAGACCATAATCTACCCCTTTTCCAAATTTCGTTATCGTTACGCCCTTTATCCCCGAAGTGGTAGGCAGAGGTGCATATTATGGCACGTAATGCCGCTGTACAGTGTACACCCACTTTTCACAATTTATGTTGTAAGTCCCATGTAATCCTGATCCGGAGCTGCGGACTACCTAGCGGGTTTACGGGGCTCCGGCTCGAAAAATAGGAGAAGGAACGGGGTGGTTTTTAGTCAGTAAGAGTCTGACACTCCCTCTCGCCTCGCCCAAGGTGGGAGAAGTCATTGGATAATTTTACCTCCTCAAAACAACTAAAAAGTGTAATTCCAGACCATAATCTAAATTTCATCCCAATCCCTTCAGTCGTTTTGACTTTACTGAGTAACAAATACACACACATATACTTTCGTATTTACAATATAAGTAAGATGCACCTCTGCCTCTACATCATCACATCAAAATCCACGTCTACAGCCATCACTCCTATCGCCATGCACTTCAAAGCATGACCAATTTATCTGGTAATCCACTGCGATCGAGATGGATGGGTTACAAAGCTGTTGGCAGTCCTGGCTGGCTGGGAGCCAAGTGCAGGGGAACTGGTTGAAGGATTAGGGGAGCATCTTACCACATCTTACTATAGTATTATAAATGGGAAAGTTTGTTTGTTTGTGAGTTTGTTTGTTACTCAATCAAATCAAAAAGGGTAAAGAGATCGAGATGTGTAACAGTGGTAGATTATGGTCTAGTATGGTCATGGTAAACTACTTTTTAACCCACGGGAACGCAGTGAAAGTCGCTGGCAGAAGCTAGTATTTATTTATAAATGCGAAAGTTTGTATGTTTGTTTGTTACTCAATCACGTCAAAACGGTATTTTCTGCCCAATGACTTCTTACGCCAGGCCGAGACGAAAGGGAGTGTCACACTCTTACAGACTAAAACCCACCCCGTTCCTACTCCTGCTATTTGAGTCGGAGCCCCGGTAAATCCGCTAGGAAGTCCGCAGCTTATGACATAATTTAAATGAAATATTAAATATTTGCTATCATCTTAGCTGACGAAATAGGCCCAGTAGGTCGTCTATGATCAAGAAACATGGAGCTGTTCACACAGAATTTTATTTTTGATTATTTTTTTTTTATACAATTTTTAATTGTCAGTTTTCGTTGAAATATTTAGTTGTATTATGCTTCGGTAGACGAGTACTCCTTGTAGTTTAATTTAAGTCATATGTGTGATCTCCACACTGTACGAGTATATGCGCAGAAAAATACACGAAACAAACTTAGTATAATCGGGTATGCACTAAAAACTACGGACAAATAACAGTTTTTCTAAAACTGCAAACTGTTTTGGCACTGACCACCTATCTACCCAGATAGATCGTACCGATTTTTCCGTTAACGTTGCCCCACTTTAAGAATTTCTCCTGTGTCGTGGGTGCGTTTACAAACATACAAATTCACATGCACATGACACCCAGACCAGAAACAACAATTAGTGGATCACACAAAGAGTTGCTCCGTGCGTGAACCAGCTACCCGTTGCACGGCAGCCAGTTGCCCAGCCACATCACCAATCGTGCAGTCAAGTGGGCAAGCGCCATGATAAATGATAAATGATAAATGATATTTATTTTGCAAATAGGTTATAAAATAACACTATGTACACTTCAATCGTGTGGCATAACTAGATGAAACCGTCATTTCCTTTCTGACTACTCTGGGAAGAAATGCCGTAACAAACTCAGAGGTGCACAATCTGTATTATATTCCAGACAATGTCAATTACCAATTTGTCGGAGAACCGTGCAAGTTGATTCTGTAGTGGTCTTTTGATGAAAGAACCTACTAGCAGTTTGCCCGCGGACCTGTTCAGTCTGGCAGTTTCGCATGTGTCAGGTAACAATCAGCTCAGCTGACGGCTGTATTATTGCAGATCATAATCTACCCCTTTGGGTAAAAAATGCTCAAACTGTCCTGAATAGTCGTTTTGACATGATTGAGTAACAAACATACACATGAACTCACAAACTTTCGCATTTATAGTATCCCGTGCGTAAGAAGCCTCGCGTTCCGCGCGCGCCCAAAGAGCCATCAGACCACCACAGATGGGGCCCAGTAGGGCTGATGCCGACCCGGAGCTGCAGACTACCTAGCGGGTTACCGGTGCTCCGGCTCGAAAAGCAGGAGTAGGAACGGGGTGGTTTTTAGTCAGTAAGAGTCTGACACTCCCTCTCGCCTCGCCCAAGGCGGGAGAAGACTTTGGGTGATTTTCCTCCTCAAAAAAAAGTGTCAGACAATAAGTAATTCCAGACCATATGTTATAATTCCAACCATTTTTACGTGTTTGATTTACGAACAAACATACAAGAACACAGAAACTTTACCATTTATAATATTAGAGTAAGATGCTCCCCTAATCCTTCAACCAGTTCCCCTGCACTTGGCTCCCAGCCAGCCAGGACTGCCAACAGCTTTGTGAGCCATCCATCTCGATCGCAGTGGATTACCAGATAAATTGGTCATGCTTTGAAGTGCATAGCGATAGGAGTGATGGCTGTAGACATGGATTTTGATGTGATGATGTAGAGGCAGAGGTGTATCTTACTAATATTATAATTGGGAAAGTTTGTGTGTTTGTTTGTTTGTTACTCAATCACGTCAAAACGGCTCAAGGGATCGGGATGAAATTTGGAACAGGGGTAGATTATGGTCTGGAATAATACACAGGCTTTTTATCCCACGGGAACATAACTTAACGTTAGGAGAAGGTTCTTATGTAAGTATATGTTTTTTTTTAAAGGGAACCGCCTTCAAAAGTTAGTTCTATGCTGAAAACCGTATTATAATCGGTTTAGCTAAATGTAGTTTCATTTAAATCATATGAGTGATCTCCACACAGTATTTGCGCAGAAAATACACAAAACAAACGTAGTATAATCGTGTATCCACTAAAAACTATGGACAAATAACAGTTTTTCTAAAACTGCAAACAATTTTGGCAGCGGCCACCTACCTACACAGATAGATCGGACCGATTTTTCCATTTTGGGTAAACATAGATTTTTTTTCGTTTTTTTTTTTCTTTAAAAAAAAACGTTGTCCCACTTTAGGATTTTCTCCTGTCGTGGGTGCGTTTACAAACATACAATTTCACATGCACATGACACCCAGACCCGAAACAACAATTTGTGGATTACACAAAAAGTTGCTCCGTGCGGGAATCGAACCCGCTACATGTTGCACGGCAGCCAGTTGCCCAGCCACATCACCAATCGTGCAGTCAAGTGGGCAAGCGCCATGATCCTTTGATTCTTTGATCCTAGATAATTCCTTCATACATGATTGGTTAGTTCATTTGCGCCAACCGTACAGTAAGAAAAAAACTACTGAAAAATAACAGTTTTTCTAAAACTGCAAACAGTTTTGGCACCGAGCACCTACCTACACAGATAGATCGGACCGATTTTTCTAGTTTGGGTAAACATGGAATAATTTATGGGTGACCATAAAACTCTCGGATCCTTGTTAAGTGCACAATAACAGTTTGCGAAAACTTCTGGAGATTTCTGGAATGAATCCAGAAACTGGATTCGTAGATGCGATTTTGTTTTTGTTTTTTTATTTTTGATGGTGTGGGTGAAAGCTAGAATTTTTTTTTTTGATGGGGGATAATCATCCAATGACTTCTTTCGCCTTGGACGAGGCGAGAGGGAGTGTCAGACTCTTACTGACTAAAAACCACCCCGTTCCTACTCCTGCTTTACGAACCGGAGTCCCAGTAAACCCGCTAGGTAGTCCGCAGCTCTGGATAAGCTTAGCACCTAGCTTCACTGACAGACCATTCAATTTGACGTTTCAAAAGTGCCTAATTTAGGATTAATTGAAATAAATGCTTTGACTTTGAAAGTTTTGGTTATATTTTATGGTATAAGCCAGTAAACGCGTCACCTGATGGTAAGCAAGTGTCGCCGCCCATGGACAATCGAAACACCAAAGGCGTTAGATATGCGTTGCTGCTATTGGGGGTTAGGAATTTAAGGGTCGTTGGGTAATCGGAGATTGGGAATATTGGGGAAGGGCTTAATTTGACTGCACGGTTCAGCAATCGAACTAGCGACACATTGCACAGCAGCCGGTCACTCAACTACTGTGCCACGTGCAGTTTAGTGCAGGTTTACCTATATAATGGTACCTACTCAACGTAATCAATGGAAAGCGGGTGCAATCGTGCCATATTGCAAATGTGCACCTTTGTTTATCTGCTCGTCAATTAAAATGATTAAAACTAAATAAATTACCTCACTTAGGTACTTATTTGCACTTATGGTGCTTTTCCACCAGAGATGTGCTATGCTATGTTGCTGTGGATGCGTTTGGCTTTCACCAATCATATTCATTGGTACACATAGCTTAGCTCTGGTGAAAACGGAATTAACTAAGATATGTTTTTTATATAGAAAGATGCTCTAGAGAGAGAGTATCAGACTCTTACTGACTAAAATCCACCCCGTTCTTACTCCTGCTTTTCGAGCCGGAGCCCCGGTAAACCCGCTAGGTAGTCCGCAGCTCCGGATAATCACATAAACACGTTTTATAGATCACTAGCGATCCGCCCCAGCTTCACATGGGTGCAATGGTGATATATTATGCATGTATTATACATATAAACCTTCCTCTTGAATCACTCTATCTATTAAAAAAACGTAGTTTTAAAGATTTAAGCATACAAAGGGACATAGGGACAGAGAAAGCGACTTTGTTTTATACTATGTAGTGAAGTGTAGACCTCTCTTTTTAGTGAAGGGTTGCTAGTTTTATAAAGTTTAATGCTTTTGTTGGCATTTTGAGACATGAACCCTTGACATTTAGGCTTTAATAATAAAGCTTCATGATAGACTTCGTAATAGGGATGATGACGGGGTATGAAAATTAAAAATCTAGTTAGTCCGCCAGTTAGGTAATGAAAAAATATTAGACACGTATTTTTTTATTTTGTCATATAATGGTGCTCCCACACAGCGGTTATATAACGTTATACAACAATGTGTAACAATAACATTTGTGTTTAAACAAATTATAACAGTGGTTGTAGAGTATGTTACATGCTGTTATAAATGGTACACAATGTTGTATAACGTTATCCCACAAAAACATTTCATGTTAAATGTTGCCAAGACGAGACCATATAGCTCGCACTGTCAAAAAGTAATCAGATCCCGTGTAGAGCCAAGTTTCTAACCCTACATGCCCAGACCTAAATCGATAAGCCCTAATTTCACACTCAAGTTACGGGGAAATTCTTCAGCCATAGCTCGTACTGCGTAGTTCGTAGCGCGTAGCAGAGTTTTTACGCTATAATCTCGTAGGCGTGCAAACCTTGGACGTAACTGGCGAGTTGGCCGCACGGAAAGAGTTTAGAAGATTGAATAGATTTTTAAGCTCAAGCCCATATGACGAATAGCAAAAAGTCCGTGCGGCCGACTCGCCAGTTACGTCCAAGGTTTGCACGCCTACGAGATTATAGCGTAAAAACTCTGCTACGCGCTACGAACTACGCAGTACGAGCTATGGCTGTAGAATTTCCCCGTAACTTGAGTGTGAAATTAGGGCTTATCGATTTAGGTCTGGGCATGTAGGGTTAGAAACTTGGCTCTACACGGGATCTGATTACTTTTTGACAGTGCGAGCTATATGGTCTCGTCTTGGCAACATTTAACATGAAATGTTTTTGTGGGATTTCATTTCTTTTTGTAGGTTGCTTATGATAGAATATATGATAGATAGAATTTTGTTGATCATCAGTGAGTGAGTGAGTGACGAAATCGGGGTATTTTAGATATCAATAAAATCTAAAGTATAAGAGCTATGCAATTGAAACTTTAGAGGTTTATTAAGTCTACCACTGACATTATATCCTGAAAATTTTGTTTATCTGGTATAACCCAAACTCAAGTTATGAAGGTTCAAAAATACGACGAAGCGCTTCGAGAAAAGGTAGGTAGTGCCCTTGCGCTTGCGCTTCGCTTGGCTCGTCTTGGCGGGGGCACTAACGTGCCCCCAGATTAAGTTTCCCTATTTCAGATTTTTACCCCTCCGCGGCCGCATTCAGACCTCTAGCGTCAAAAGTTGCGGAAGTCTCGAACAAACCTTCACCCCCTAGTTTAAGGGGTTGGGGGGTAAAAGTTCCAAGTTTTAGGATTTTTTTGTTGTTTGGGTACTAATACTAGCTTACACACCAAATTTCAGTTTTCTAGGACTTCAGGAAGTACCTTAAGAATTTTGTTGATCATCAGTGAGTGAGTGAGTGACGAAATCGGGGTATTTTAGATATCAATAAAATCTAAAGTATAAGAGCTATGCAATTGAAACTTTAGAGGTTTATTAAGTCTACCACTGACATTATATCCTGAAAATTTTGTTTATCTGGTATAACCCAAACTCAAGTTATGAAGGTTCAAAAATACGACGAAGCGCTTCGAGAAAAGGTAGGTAGTGCCCTTGCGCTTCGCTTGGCTCGTCTTGGCGGGGGCACTACCGTGCCCCCAGATATAACTGCTGTGTGGGAGCACCATAAGATAACAATACTTAGATAAAACGAATCAAAGTTTAGAAGTGGGTGCAAATACGTCATTTCTATGTATAAAACGTACTTAGAAATGACGTTACGTGATATTTCAAATCGATATATCGTCCCAAGTATTTGTTTCAGTGAGAAAATAAAAAGTACGTGTCTATTGTTTTAAAATAATCTACAAGACGGGCGTTAAAATAAAAATTAGTCATTTATCCTATTGGAAAAACCACTCAGACGAAACCGAGTGTACCTACTAGTATCTAAAATATATATATAGAAATACTGCAGATCTGTTTATTTGTCATTTTAACGACAGCGAGAGCAATCGTTGTTGCTGAACTTTGACCGTAAAAATAAAGGGGAACAACAGAGGCTGTGGAGATCACTTACTATTACTTTTTATGTTAACACATCAACAGCTGCCCCACAAGTGCAACTGCCTGACAAGGGGTCTTAGATTCGATTCCGTGGTCAGGCAAAATTTTACTGGGCTTTTTTCGGATTTTCGAAAATTTCGAAGTCTGAAATTGTGCTCAGTATATGGCAATAGAACAATTTGAATTGTGCCCAGTATATGACAAGTGCGACTGCCGGACAAGGGGACTCGGATTCGATTTCCGTGTCGGCCAGAGTATTACTGGGCTTTTTTCGGGTTTTCGAAAATTCCTTAGTCTGGAATTGTGTCCAGTATATGGCAATAGGCTCACTCCCTATTACATGGGACTTATAACACAATTGGTGAAAAGTGGGTGTACATTGTATAGCGGCATTACGTGTCGTAATGTGCATCTCTGCCTACCCCTTTGGAGATAAACGGAGTGACCTTAAATCGAGACTCAAAACTAAGTGAATATCCCATTTTTAATTCTTACATAATGTAATATTTCTCTCGCAACTTTTTTTTAAAGGGACAAACCCGCCACAACCTCCCACACCGCTGCAACTCCTGTAAGCCAGGACCTACAGTAGATACAACCATGAAAACACCGGAACACTGAAGTCCGGCGCGTCCCAGGGACATGAATGACTGTCTTGGATCCCGCAACGAAACAAATCAGAAGATATTATTAGAGTAGAGAAGAATAAGAAAAAAAAATATGTTCTCTCGCTACTCCACAGCGTTCCTGTTCCCCATTTCTCCAATACAGAATAGACTGTATAATATTCTTGTTTTGATCGTAGATACAGCGTGTTCTATTCCCATCCCCCGTGTATACAGGGTGTGTTCATACGGACGTTTTATAAGAATGCAATATTTTTCCGTGTTTATCCGATAAAATTGAAGCGGATTGAAGTTATGTGTTTGTGTTTTATAAATCGGATATTATACGTGTGTTATACAATGTGATAGGGGTGAGACTTCTAACCCGTTAAGGCTGAGTACTACATCTAATTTTATCGACAAAAAAAAAATGGGGGTTGAACCCCCTCCCCCTAAAAATTATGGCTATTTTAATATTTTTTTTACTTTATGTGATATCAAAGGTTGTATGCGTCGTAGAAACAAAAAAAAAACAACGACAAACGGTAGCTTGGCTAACTAATTCATTACTTTTTGCATATGTTTGATAATGATTTGGTGAGAAAAAAAAATCATTTCTGAATTATTTTTACCCAAAAAATCGTTTTTTTGTCGATAAAATTAGATGTAGTACTTAACAGGTTAGAAGTCTCCTCCCTATCACATTGTATAACCCTTCTCCCAAATCAATGATTATGTAACCATGAAGCAAATACAAAGAGGAGATGTCATAACTGCATTTCCCTTTAACATAACGCGTGACACTTTACGGGGAGCGCGCGACGTTATGTCAGCCAGCCAGTTGGCTGCCGTGCAACGTGTAGCGGGTTCGATTCCCGCACGGAGCAACTCTTCGTGTATGTGTATGTGAACTTGTATGTTTGTAAACGACACCCCACAACACAGGAGAAAATCCTAAAGTGGGACAAAGTTCTTTTTATAGGGTTCCGTAGCCAAATGGCAAAAAACGGAACCCTTATAGATTCGTCATGTCTGTCTGTCTGTCCGTCCGTATGTCACAGCCATTTATTTCCGAAACTGTTGGGCCTACATAGTTGAAACTTTGTAGGATGATGTATTTTGGTAACCGCTATTCGAATTTTGAATAATAAAAATTAATAAATTTAAAAATCTCTACACATGGAACTGATTAAAAAAAATGTTTAATTTTTGGCCGGATTTTTTATCGATTGCATATGTGAACGATATGTCAAGATTGAATGAATGAATGAATGGTACTCACTCTGAAACTGATAGCACCACTGCAGTTGACATCGAACGCTTTGAACACATAGTGGGCATACAGCGCCGAATCTGGAAAGAAAATGTATTAGTTAATTTTTATACTAGAAAGGAAAAGCTATCTCACCTGATGGTAAGCAATGATGCGGCCTACGATGGGGCACGTCTGCCCATAAGCAACCTATTCACTCGGGCTTTCAAGACACTCAAGTTATACCCATCAGGAAACACAGACTCCGGCAAGGAGTTCCACTCCCTAGCAGTTCGCACAAGGAAGCTTGAAGCGAAGCGCTTCGTTCGAGTGAGTGGGATATCTACCATGAAGCGGTGCGTGCTAATGCTACGTTGCTGTGCATGTGTTTGGCTTCCACCAATCATATTTATTGGTATACATAGTTTAAAAGTGGTGGAAAGATGGGTTTTTACATGGAACAATGCGGGCTATAATAATTGATGACTTCCCTACTATCGATAAATCGCATACTCGAGTTGCGCAACTTACTCGCACAGCCACATAGCTTAGTATAAGTGTAAGCAGTTATATAATTTTACCAGCTTAGCTGTTACATCCTCGCAGCATAGCTACATTACACATCCCTGTTGTGCGAGGAAGATTCGCAGCTGCGATGTATCGATAGTAGAGATGCCATCCATAGCACTCAATCATAGCACGCATTCATGTAAAAAACATAGCTTAGCTAAGTCCATTTCCACCAGTGCTAAGCTATGTGTACCATTGAATATGATTGGTGGAAGCCTAACGCATCCACAGCAACGTAGCATAGCACATCTCTGGTGAAAAAGCAGCCTTATCATACAGGCCAGTTTACATCAAGGTTACAATAAAATCACAGTTTACATCATTACAATAATGCTTAAGTTATATAAAAAAAAACTAGCTGATCTGGAAGTCATTAGGGGAGGTCTATGATCAGCAGTGGACGTCTTGTCGCTGAGAATATGATGATGATATTGACAAAGCATACTTACTTCCATGAGGAAAGAACTTCGCGTAGATGTCCTTAAACGACTCTTCTTGCACGACACCTTCTGGACACTCCTGGGGACAAAGAAGAAGAAAAATTAAACACAATATTAAAAATATCTTAATACCGACGTGAAACAACGCTTGCGTTGTGTTTCGTTGTGTAAGTGAGGTTACCGGAGGCCCAATTACCCTTCTTCCTAATCTGGCCAATTCCCTATTCTCCAACAACCCTTAAATTCCTAACCACCCAAAAGGCCAACGCACTTGTAACGCCTTTGGTGGTCCATGGGCGGCGGTGATTACTCACCATCAGGTGATACGTCTGCTCGATTACCGGCTTATACCATAAAAGTAAAACAAGACGGACATTGAAATAAAAATTAGTCATCTACCCTATTCTACTCTATCGTCCCTACAGCTACAAAATATCACAATTTCCCTCTCCACAGTCGGGTAGACACTTGACCTAATATTGCAGTAATAGTAACAAAGTATACAAAGTGTCTGTGTGTCTATAGATATAAAGTAAGTTTTTATTGATTCCGCTGGCTACACGTAAAAGGTGGTAGGTAGGGTTACTCCTAACAAAAGAGGGGTAGACAGCGCTCTGTCGGGCGAGGCTTAAGGTACAAGCGATAAATTATTTAATATATTTTTTTTAAGTTGCCTCGTTGTGAGTCGAGTGGTCGAAAGTGCGATTGCCGAACAAGGGGTCGGGTTGGATTTCCAGGTTGGGCAAAGTATTACGGGGCCGTTTTCAGGTTGTTGAAAATTTATCCGAATTTTGGCCGATATATGGCACTACGAACTACTCACTCCGGACTACGCGCTCCAGACTACCCACGACGAACCACGCACTCTGAACTACGAACTCCGGACTACGCAGACTGAACTACGTACACCGAACTTCGCATTCCAGACTACGCAAGCCGAGCTACCCTCTCTGAACTACCAAGACTAAACTATGCACTCCGAACTACGAACTACGAATTCCAAACTACGCACTCCGAACTACGAAATCTAAACTACGCACTTCGAACAACGACCTCCGGACAACGCAAGTTGAACAATATAAAAAAAAGGTTCATGCAAAACATTGCTTTTAAAATCGCTACAGCCTATCACACGCACCACGCTCGCTTTCACATCAAAACACGTAACTCAGGAAGTGAGCCGACACGCTGTCACTTTTTAACCGACTGTCGTGACAAAAGAAGTATTGTGTTTGCGAGAGCCCTGTCGTATACTTACATAAGTAGGTTTCAAAAAGGTTGCATGTTTTTTTGCTAATTATTGTGATGTGTCGCGTTAGTGGGAGTTGTGTGTGTGGGGTTTGGAGTTCCATGTTTGGGTGGGGATGACGAAGTGTCATATACATGGTGCCGTCATGGTGACATAGCTTAATATATTTTGCATAAGTGTGGGCGACCCATGCTTCGGCACGAATGGACCGGCTCGACCGGAGTGATACCTAGGCCTCACAGAAAACCGATGAGTATCAACGTGTGCGTTGTGTTTCGTTGTGTGAGGGAGGTTACCGGAGGCTCAATTACCTCCCATTCACATTTTTTTATATTTGATGGATCGACGTTTGGCCGCCATCTCACCTGATGGTAAGTGATGATGCGGCCTACGATGGAGCACGTAAAAAGATGTACCCCGCATTCACAATCTTCCCAAACCCCGATTTCCGAATAACCCTTAAATTCCTAACCCTCAAAAGGCCCGTAACGTACTTGTAACGCCTCTAGTGTTCCGGGTGTCCTTGGGCTGTGGTGATTGCTTACCATCAGGTGATTACCGTATGGTCGTATTATGCATACATATCCTATACCTTAAATCACTATATTTGTTAAAAAAAACCGCATCAAAATCCGTTGCGTAGTTTTAAAGACTTAAGCATACAAAGGGACATAGGGACAGAGAAAGCGACTTTGTTTTATACTATGTAGCGATAGGTCATTCATTAGAAAACCTCAGTCAGACAGAAGACCCTCTTAAAAAATAACATGAAATGAACGTATTTCTGCAGGCACAATGTCGCGACACTTTTAAATGTCAGCAGTAGACGTTTGAGTGACGTTGGTAGCCACTTCTGTTGTGCAGCCTCGGCTTTAGTCGAGTTTCTACCAAAAATAGTTATTTTAGACCCCTTTCTCTCTGTTTTATTCTTAGCTTTTTTAAATGGTAAATTAGCTTACGTATCACCTGATGGAAAGCAATCGCCGCCGCCCATGGATAAACACGGAAAAATATTGCATCCTTATAAAATCTACTTATGTACACACCCTGTGTACACGGAGGATGGGAATAGAACAAGCTGTATCTACGATCAAAACAAGAACATTACACTCTAATCTGTATTGGAGAAATTGGGAACAAAAAAACTGTGGAGTCGCGAGAGAAATATTAGATTATGCCGGATTTATTAATGGTACAAGCCGGAAAACGTGCAGACGTATCACCTGATGGAAAGCAATCGCCGCCACCCATGGACACTTGAAACACCAGAGGCGTTATAAGTGCGTTGCCGGCCTTTTGGGGGTTAGGAATTTAAGGGTTGTTGAGGAATCGGGGATTGGGAAGATTGGGAAGGGGGAATTGGGCCTCTGGTAACCTCACTCACACAACGAAACACAACGCAAGCGTTGTTTCACGTCGGTTTACTGTGAGGTCGTGATATCACTCCGGTTGAGCCGTCCCGGTATGGCTCTCACACATTTAGTAGTAGTACGAGGTGGTTGTAGCGAGGATGCGGAAGGGCGTCCAGTGACACACGTACGCTGGTATCGTCATGAGCTAATGTTCACATGTAAACAGTGACTCGTGTAGTGTAGATGTCCAGTCAACTGATGGTAGCGAGGTTCACTGTCCAGTGACACACGTACGCTGGTATCGTCATGAGCTAATGTTCACATGTAAACAGTGACTCGTGTAGTGTATATGTCCAGTCAACTGATGGTAGCAAGGTTCACTGTCCAGTGACACACGTACGCTGGTATCGTCATGAGCTAATGTTCACATGTAAACAGTGACTCGTGTAGTGTAGATGTCCAGTCAACTGATGGTAGCGAGGTTTACTGTCCAGTGACACACGTACGCTGGTATCGTCATGAGCTAATGTTCACTTGTAGACTAATTATATAGTTAGGTGCCTCATTTGTCATTCTGTCCTTGCTTCTAATTAATTTAGGTTATTCTAAATAAGATTATGAAACCTTAAAAAGACAATGGGACTGTAATAATACTATTGAAAGATACAAGGTTTGAAGGAGAACTACATAAGGTGACTGGTAATTAGTGAACGATATTTAAACACGTGATTGTAATAAAACCTAATAATCAGTGATAGGAATAGATAGTGCTTATTAGCATAAACTTTGAAGAACAGAGAAACGGAGACTTCCTTAATAGTAATATATTTTTCCCGGTCAACACTTAAATACAATAAAAATTATGTTATTTGGAATAAGTTGGTGTTGTTTACCTAAAGTTTGCGAATAGACATAACATAACACAGTCGTGACAACTATACAGTAGGCGTTAGCGTAGTGTTCCACGCGCCACTCGAGGAAGGGAAGTAGCCTTCCAGGGCCGCTAACGTGGCGGGACCTGCCACCACCACAGATGGGGCCCATTAGGGCCGATGCCCGATCCGGAGCTGCGGACAACGTAAAACGTTACCGGGGCTCCGGCTCAAAGCAGAAAGGAACGGGGTGGTTTTTAGTCAGTAGGTCTGACACTCCCTCCCGCCTCACGCTAGGCGGGAGAAGTCATTGGATGATTTTCCCCCAACAAATAAAAAATGGTCAAAGCCTGCCAGGTGCGGTGAATCCGTGAGGGCAGCCCGGATCACGGCCACAGGCAGTGGAGGAACACCGCGGTGGTTTTAGCCGGTAAGAGTCCCACGGCGTAGGAAGTCCATTAGGAATTTCCATCGCGTTACAAATAAAAAATAACTCGTGACAACTATCAACTTTTCTGAGCTAGAAAAATAAAACACAGTGAATATTGTTGTAACAAACTATATAGGTATACTTATTTATAGTATTTCTAAACATGATATAAGCAGATGTCCGACTTTTCAAAGTTTAGGCTAATAAGTGCTTATTAGCCTAAACTATTCCTATCACTGCTAATATAATAAATCAATTAAACATTAATTAAAATAACATAAAAACATACGATTACACAACATGAAGTGTCCTATAAATCCAAAATGGCGCTCGGTGACAGTAGCTCTCTATTTTTGGCGGGGAACGGTCGACGACTTTTTCACCCAGTAACCTTTTAGTTGAAGCCGACACAATGAGAACTCGTGCCATCTCTTTCACTCCTGTTTTATGTGTGTAGCGCTGTCTCTGTCTCGTTCATTAGCCGGGAACACAGGTTTGAGTGTTTGTGAAATCATAATAGTAGGTTATGAATGTCTGTCTGTACGTTTGTTTGTTTGAAAAAATGTGCTAATGAGATGTAGTGAGATTTCTTTTTGTTTAGAAATCATTGGTAATTAAGATTTTAAGTAATAGAGTAGATGACTAATGTTTATTTTAATGTCCGTCTTGTAGATTGTTTTGAAAAACATTAGACACGTATTTTTTATTTTGCCTACGGAAACAAATACTTTCGATGATATAATTATTATTGATTTGAAATATTGCGTAACGTTATTTCTAGGTACGTTTTATACGTAGAAATGACGTATTTGCTTCCAATCCTAAAGTTTGATTCGTTTTATCTAAGTATTGTTATCTTATATGACAAAATAAAAAAATACGTGTCTAATATTTTTTTATGACCTGGCTGAGACTGCGCGAAGTCGTGCTATGTATGCGTGCCATAGATGTGTGCTATGGATGTGTGCTATGTATGAGTTTCCTACTATCGATACATTGCATACTTGAGCTGCGCATCTTCCTCGCACAGCTACATAGCTTAGTATCAATGTAAACGGTCACATAACATTAGAACTTAAAACGAGATATTTACCATGTTTATTTATGTCCATGAGTTTCCGATATTTCGGCACTGTTGCAAGCGCCATGATCACGGATGAACTGGAGTATATGCGGGTGGATGTTTATGAGCAGACAAATCGGTCTACCCTCTTTCTAGTTCATTTTTTGCTAACGACACCGCTACCACTGTCACTTGTATCACTTGTAACTTTCATATTCATGATTAATTATTATGTTATCGGCTTACTCACGTAATGTTTTGACGAGGAACTCGACTAGTTTCAAGCCATGATTGAGGCTCATATTCATGAGCAGCGTTCCGCGACACACGACGCGACGCGGCGATTGTCGCGCTGCTAATCTAGCAGCAGAATATGAGCCTCTAGTATGGCTTGAAACTAGTCGAGTTCCTCGTCAAAACATTACGTGAGTAAGCCGATAACATAATAATGAACTTAGTATGTCTCACGAAAGTTACAATAAAATTTCATATTCATAGTTTCACAGCTTAGCTATTACATCTTCGTAGCATAGCTACATAGCACATCTCTGGTGGAAAAGCACCCAAAGCGAAGTTCTTTCACAGTATACAATATGAAGTAGACTTTTTGATTCGGACGTCAAAACATCTTTTAACAAATGACGAACGCTATTCAAGAGCTTTGCTATTCTTTAAAGAAACAACAGTGTGTCTCGTTCGGCTAGGCCTTCTGCCTTTTTTATGGTATAAGCCGGTAAACGAGCAGACGGATCACCTGATGGTAAGCAATCGCCGCCGCCCTTGGTCATTTGAAATATCAGCGTTACAAGCGCGTTGTCGACCTTTTGGGGATTAGGGGTTGTTGGGGAATTGGGGATTGGGAAGGGGGGTAATTGGGCATCCGGTAACCTCATTCACACAACGAAAACGTTGTTTCACGTCGGTTTTCTGTGAAGCCGTGGTATCACTCCGGTCGAGCCGGCCCAACAGTGCAGCAGCATGGCTCTCCCACACTTAAATGCTGCTTGCTGCCTGATGTGTGCATCCTTCACAAACAATACGCGGCCTACAAATAACATCGTTTTTTTTTATGGGGGGAAATTAATCCAATGGCTTCTCCCGCCTTAGTGTCCGGAGTGTCAGACTCTTACTGACTAAAAACCATCCCGTTCCTACTCCTGCTTTTCGAGCTGGAGCCCCGGAAAACCCGCTAGGCAGTCCGCAGCTCCGGATCAGGCATCAGCCCTACTGGACCCCATCTGTGGTGGTCTGATGGCTTTTTAAGGCCCGCTCGGATAATGGGTTTCTAGACTCCCTGCTGTTACTAAGAAATGTGCCCGGTGTTTGGAAATAGGCTCACCCCCTATTACATGGGACTTATAACATAACTGTAGGAATTAAGTACTCATTATTTCTCGTTAACAGAACTTACTAAGTAGATTCAAAGACGAAATATTTGTAAAGAATGTTAGTTAATGATAGCTATGCTATACTATCATTTGCTATTCAAATAACTGTTGTTTACTTACTTAACTGATTTATTTAAAGCAATCGAAACAATGTAACCAAGTATTGTATTGTGAACCTGATTGTAAAAGAGTGACCTATGGAGTTTCTTGTTCGTTCTTCTCCATAGGTATCTACACTTTGGAACGAGCAAATAGAGCAACTAGAGGACTGACTGACAGACAGACGTTATTAAAATTATTATATTTGCTTTGACGTTCAAAAGTGCCTTCCTGGTCTATTTGCAATAAATAATTTTGACTTTGACTTTGACTATTACCTCGAAGATTGACGAGTTTTTAACCGACTTTAGAAAATGGAGGTTCTCAGTTTGACGTTTGAAGTTTCACCGTCTCTGTCGACGCATCGTGCGTATTTGTGAACCACTTTATTATGTAGAGTGGAGTCAATGTTTATTTAACTTCTTTATGTTCTCAAATTGAATTAACTGGTCCGGAGTACGAAATTTCTTCACTATTGTAATGTTCAAACACAACACTACCTCCCATTAAAGCCGTGGCAGATACTTTTAGACGCGCGACGATCTGTGGCCACCGTAAGTGCGGGTCTGCGGACACCACCACCGACCAGAACCAGACCCGTACGTACGGCGCGTCGCGTTCCGCGCGCGCCTCATAGAGCCATCTGACCACCCCAGATGGGGCCCAATAAGGCTGATGCCGACCTGGAGCTGTGGACTGCCTAGCGAATTACCGGGGTTCCGTCTCGAAGAGCAGGAGTAGGAACGGAGTTGTTTTTAGTCAGTAAGAGTCTGACACTCCCTCTCGCCTCACCCAAGACGAGTGAAGTCATGGGATGATTTTCATCCATTAAAAAAAGATACTTTTAGGACACCTTATATAGGTTCACCACAATCGAAAAGCTAGTTTTTTATATTAAAGCATAGCTTAGTCTACAGCACAGCTAGTTGCCGTGTCAGAAGCGAATATTTGTGCACCTATAAACACGCGAAATAGCGTGGTAATGTCGAATTCTAGTGGTTTCCATTTTATTGGCTTGTTCACTAAGCTCTGGCCCTGACTTCGCTTGCATAAGAAGCTATGAAGAATATTATGAAGCCTCCACTTCTGTAATGGAGCACCCTTTTGAGGAGGGAAAATCATCAAATGAGTTATCGACAGAGGTCTCTACCTCCTCTAGCGTCCGGCATTGGTTCAGGCCATGGTACGGAGCGAGGGGGACTGGGATGCCGTCTCCTCCTTCTGCGAAGCAGTCATGCTAGCTAAGGAGGAGGAGAGGCGCGTGAGGGAACGAACCTCCTCAAGCCCCGGCCATCGCTAGAGACAATCCGGACGTCGGGAATCGCGCGACGATCTCCAGCCACCGGAAGTGCGGGATTGCGGACGGCGAGCTAGGGCAGCTCGCCGTCCGACCAGAACCAGTGCGTCGCGTCGCGTTCCGCCCACGCCTCTAAGAGCCATAAGACCACCACAGATGGGGCTCAGTAAGGCTGACGCCTGACCCGGAGCTGCGGACTACCTAGCGGGTTTACCGGGGCTCCGGCTCGAAAAGTAGTGAGTAGGAACGGGGTGGTGTTTAGTCAGTAAGAGTCTGACACTCCCTCTCGCCTCGAACAAAGGCGAAAATACTATGCTGAAAACAGCATTATAAACGGTTCAGCCAAACGTGATATATTAGCAGCACAAACATACATACATACAGGTCAAACTGAGAACCTCCTTTTGTTGAAGTCGGTTAAAATGTATCCTATTCTACTGCTATTACACGGTTAGGTAGTAAATTAATTTAATAAACTAGACAAACAAACGTTTAATTTAATTTAATATTAGTTATCTTGAACAAACTGTAGACAAAATATATGTGGCGGTATTTGTTAATGGACCAATAAATTTATTTGGATTTAATTCAAGTAGCATTCTGGCTACTTTAACGGGAAAAGTAATTTCATAGAAATGGAAAATCTATATCTATACTTAATTAAGTAAAGCTGAAGAGTTTGTTTGTTTGACCGCGCTAATTAATAAAAATAAATAATCTTTATTCGGAAATGAAAATAGATACAAAAATCTACGGAACTACTTGTCCGATTGGAATAGTTCTTTTATTGTTGGATAGTGCATTTATCGAGAACGGTTATAGGTTGTAAAACATCTCGCTATGATCAGGAGTAGCTAGTTTCATAGAAATCCGTAGTAAGTACGTAGGTACTTCTTTAGTAATTTTGCTATATGGAATAAGCCGTTAAACTAGCAGACGTATCACCTGGTGGTAAGCAATCGCCACCGCCCGTGGACACCCGAAACACCAGAGGCGTTACAAGTACGTTGCCGGCCTTTTGGAGGTTAGGAATTTGAGTAGGTATTGAGAATTTACATTTATAAGAATCTACCTATCGTGGCAAGCTCAAATAATTAATGAAATTCTAAATCTACCTATATTTCTGAAATATTTTATGATTTTAAAATGTACAGCAATAGTTTGGTCGTAAAGTGTCATGGTTGAAATAGTATATTTTAACTGCCTAAGGTTATTCAGAAACCATTGTTTTTAAACTAAATGGGTATTATTTTGAATACTTTAACCTTTTTGTAAGTGGGTTACGGTCGGTCAGATAGTCTTATGAAAGAAAGAAAAACAATTTATTTGCTACGATTATAAAAATAATAAACATAAATAATTGATAAAATAAAAATAATGGTGCTTTTCTACCAGAAATGTGCTATGTAGCTATGTTACGAAGATGTAATAGTTAAGCTGTGAAACTAGGTGACCGCTTCACTCCTAAACTTTGATTCGTTTTTATCTAAGTATTGTTATCTTACATGACAAAATAAAAGAATACGTGTCTAATATCTTTTCATTACCTAACTGACGGACTAAATAGATTATTAATTTTCATACCCCGTCATCATCCCTATTTAGGAGTTGTTTACACCATTCCCGTAGAGTACTTGTCATATTTATAAATGTATGACAAAACAACACATGTTATATTTCAATGTCTCTCATCTAAATACCACATTTCCTGGTTTCAAAATATTGCATTTGTCATAGAATTCGTAAGTAAATGATAATTAATCTTGTTGAAAACATATGTTGTTGTTGACAGGTATAGTACAGTAGGTGATAGCGCCAAGAATCAGAATAGAATATTAAAATTCTGTATTTTATTTTACATTTTAAAATTGTTAAGCTCAAAATACACTTAACGAGCACTGCCGAATGAGTTTGTAGTTTGTTTTTATTATAGTTAGCGAGTTTGCCCCAGCTTTGCATGGGTGCAATGGTGATATATTACGCATGTATTATAAATATAAAACTTCCTCCTGAATCACTCTATCTATTAAAAAAACCGCATCAAAATCCGTTGCGTAGTTTCAAAGATTTAAGCGTACAAAGGGACATAGGGACTGAGAAAGCGACTTTGTTTTATACCATGTAGTGAAGCCGGTAAACGAGCAGACGGATCATCTGATGGAAAGCAATCGCCGCCGCCCATGGACACTTGAAACACCAGAGGCGTTACAATTGCGTTGCCGGCCTTTTGGGGGTTAGGAATTTAAGGGTTGTTGGGGAATCGGAAGTTGGGAAGATTTGGAAGGGGTGATTGGGCCTCCGCTAAGCTCACTCACACAACGAAACACAACGCAAGCGTTGTTTCACATCGGTTTTCTGTGATGCCGTGGTATCACTCCGGTCGAGCCGGCATGGTTCTCGGCCCCTTGCCCGGCAGTCGCACTTACGACCACTCGACCAACGAGGGGAATTTTACTTTTTATTATATTTTCTTTTAAAGAAATGCCTCTTCATCGTACCTACTTAATTATTTTCTTTAATAGATGAATGCCTTTTCATTTAATTAATAAAAAAAGTAAATAGGCACTTTGACTATGCAATAAAGTAATATAGAATGCACTTTGACGTTGTAATAAAATTAGGTATATTAAAAAAAAACACTCCCTGACTGCCTTGTTAGTCGAGTGGTTGGAAGTGCAACTGCGGAGCAAGGGGCCGAGAACCATGCCGGCTCGACCGGAGTGATACCACGGCCTCACACTACCGGCTTGTACTTATTATTCTGTGCTACCGGTCAATTTCTCGGGTTCGATTCCCGGGTCGGGTAAGTATTAAGTACTGAGTTTTTTTCGGTTTTTCGAAAATTTCTCAGTAGTACTAGCATGGAGTCTGGAATTGTGCCCAGTATATGGCAACAGGCTCACATCCTATTACATGGGACTTGTTACACAAATGGAAAAACGTGGGTGTTCATTGTATAGCGGCATTACGTGTCGTAATGTGCACCTCTGCCTACCCCTTCGGGGATAAAAGGCGTGACGTTGTATAACGAATAGATTTTATTGCTCATTCTTGTCCATTCGAAACTGAACTTCGGAAAGAGCACCTAGCTTCATTGACGGACAGACTGACAGACTATTATTTATTTCTTAATTTATTGACATTTCAAAAGTGTACTTTTGATTTTGAATTTGACTTTGAAATTATATACTAAAAAGCACTCACCGTTTTAAACCCTCTATACATGACACGGATCTCCTGTTTAGAAAACTTGGTCTGCCGACACAACTCCTCCAAGGCGACAGGAACCGGCTTCGGAGTCCTACTGGGCTCCAACTCATAAGCATGCTCCTCAACAGGAGACTCAGGTGGCGTCGCCATCTTGCCAATACAATACCCACTTCAATAACTTCCAAATTTATTATAATTTTCTCGAAATCATTGTTAAAAAATTCCCGTCATACGAACTCTTTGGCTGAATCTCTTTTTAATCTGTCGCTCGGTTGGTTTTTATAAGCTGTGGTGCGTTTGACAGTTCATTTTGGCGGGAGTTTTGACAGGTTGGGCTCGTAAAATGATGTCTTGCGCTGTAACAAAGAAATGTTTATGTTAGTTTGTTTTAAATTATTTTAACTAGCGACCCGCCCCAGCTTCGCATGGATGCAATGGTGTTATATTATACATGTACAGTGGTCACTACAGAACCAACTTTCACGGTTCTCCGACATCTTTAATTGATTTTGTCTGAACTTTAAAAAAGACTATGACCTCTGAGTTTGTTTCGGCATTTCTTCAGAGTAGACCGATAGGAAATCCCGACCTCATCTAGTTATTTAAGAGATTGACGCGTAAAAGAGTTACATTGTAAACTATTTGCAAAATACATATCATTTATCATTATAATTGATGTAATTATACATATAAACCGTCCTCTTGAAATACTCTATCTATAAAAAAAAACCGCATCAATATCCGTTGCGTAGTTTTAAAGACTTAAGCTTTTACCATTTAAATACAAAAGTAACTAACGTCTTTGTCTTTTCTTACGCCTAAACCACTCAAACTACAATTTATTTTATTTTATTTTTTTAATTTGGTATGTCTCACGAAAGTTATAATAAAATTAAAGAGACATGTCTTATTTTAATCTAGGTAGCTCTAATTAATACTTGGCAGTTGATTTCAATGTATCGTTTGCGAGCCAAAATGTAAATTAGACATATAATTTGTCAAACTGATCACTGCTACTTGAGTCATGAGCGCATGAGACGAGAAAAGCTCGGTGGTATACAATGTGATAGGGATGAGACTTCTTACCCGTTAAGGCTGAGTACTATATCTAATTTTATCGACAAAAAATAGTAATATGGGGGGTTGAACCCCCAATTGAAAATATTGAAAAATAGCGATGTTTTCGGGAAAAAATATTCAAAAATGATTTTTTTTCTCACCAAAACATTATCAAACATATGAAAAAAGTCATGAATTAGTTAGCCAAGGTTATTAGCTACCGTTTGTCGTTTTTTTTTCTATGACGCATACAACCTATGATATCAAAAAAGGAAAAAAAATATTAAAATAGCCATAATTTTTAGGGGGAGGGGGTTCAACCCCCCATATTTATTCTTTTTGTCGATACAATTAGATGTAGTACTCAGCCTTAACGGGTTAGAAGTCTCACATTGTATACTATACGGCAGGTCAACCCACTTAATTAAATCTGTCAAAATTTTTATTGGATTTTAGACTTTAGTTACGTCTTAATAAAACATATATTACATACATATCTCCACGCCTGTGTCCTATGAGGGTAGGCAGAGAGTATAGAACGCCAATTGCTTCGAATCTTACACACATCTTTCACTTCATTAACAGTCATCAGTCTTTTAATGCATGCTCGTCGGTTAAAGGTGTAACTTTTAATTTGGTC
Source organism: Spodoptera frugiperda (assembly GCF_023101765.2). Classification (NCBI taxonomy): domain Eukaryota; kingdom Metazoa; phylum Arthropoda; class Insecta; order Lepidoptera; family Noctuidae; genus Spodoptera; species Spodoptera frugiperda. The sequence goes on along the minus strand of NC_064235.1, from coordinate 6,516,615 downwards.
CTTCTTTAATATATCGTCAATTTGAAAAAAATAAAAAAATGTAGTATGTCTCACGATAGTTGTTGTAAAAAAATCTAATGTGCCTATTCAAACTGGTACTAGAGCACTTTTAGAAAATTGCACGTCCACCTATGTATTGTATGTCACTCACTAACTCACTCAGCCGCGGAAGAGTGTCATATAATTCTATTTTATAATCAAGGGCCTAGTTCTGCCGACCCCTAAACGTAAAGACCGTGAATATAAACAGAATTGACAAGACAAGTGTCCATTAAATTAATCTATACTATCTATACTAATATTATAAAGCTGAAGAGTTTGTTTGTTTGATTATTTGTTTGAACGCGCTAATCTCCGGAACTACTGGTCCGATTTGAATAATTCTTTTTGTGTTGGATAGTGCATTTATCGAGGAAGGCTATAAGCTATAAAACATCACGCTATGACTAATAGGAGCCGAGCAGAGCGGGTGAAACCGCGTGGAAGTAGCTAGTACCTTATAATTTCCCACTACAATTGGCGAGGTGCCAAACAGGAAAAAAGTTTAATGTTATTTTTTTTAAATAGCAACACATTTTTATTGACATTGGTTTGGCGGTCAGCTGATTGTGTGGTTACTAGAGGTCGCTGCCCGAGTTGGACAGAGTATTTTTTTTTAATATCATTGATAAAAATTACACGTGTTTCATATTTTTGACGGGTTAAATATAAAAGTATTTTTATATTTTTATAAAAGTATTTTTATATTTTTAGCCGACTTTAAAATAAGAGGTTTTCAGTTTGATCTGTATGTATATTTGTGCCCGATAATCTTAGATTTGTTATTCAGGCTTCCTATGCCTAAAATAGACTCCAGCTCTTCGCATTGCAAATAAAAATAAGATTATTTGAACACATTGTATAACCAATAGAATAAATGTCATTGTGAGGTGAAAATAGAGAAATTATTAAATATCTCGCGGTTGGCTGACCTGATTTTGATACGGTTTTCAGCATAGTATTTTTCAGACTTAGGAGAAGATTTTACCTGACTTACATAATGGAAGTGAACAAGAAAATTTAAGGCTGTTTCTTATTTTATTTTTATTTTTTATTGATCCAATATTGTTAGTAATTATTGTCTACTCAGCCATAACTCTACTTAAATGCAGTGCCTAATCCCAACCATTAAGTTTTAATAATAATAAGTTTGCCAATAGGAAGAGTTCCCTATTGGGGCTCAGACAGGCAGATCCAAAATTGGGGCACTCCTACTCCTAACGTATTTAGTACCTCTTCGAACTATAATCAGATTTGTACCAGTCTATCTGACGTCAATTTTAGACTTAACATTGTTCTAACATAGTAGCTCATACAGTATGGAGATCACTCACATGACTTAAATGAAACTACAAGTAGTACTCGTCCACAGAAGCATAATACAACTAAATATTTCAACGAAAAACGAAAAAAAAAAATTTTCAAACTGAATAAATAATTAAATAAATCAAGCACTAAATTCTGTGGGATTTGACCACAGAAGAGCTGTAATGTTGTAGGTTGTCTAGGAATGTTACGGACATGTGGCGCGGCTGTTATAATGCTAGAGTAAGATCCCGGGGCCCCCAGACGTTACTTATTTTTGAAGTAACGAATTTTACGGTATAGATACTCTTCCATGTGTTTAAGAGTGTGTGTGTAGTAACTAGTTTGACTAGGCGGCCCGTTCACAGGTAGCAGGTAGAAAAGGTAGACAAAAACATAACTTACTTTTGTTGAATTTGAAGTGCTGATTTTTATATATGTCACAGAGAATATTATTAAAAATAAATATTTCATATTGACAGACCGTTTCTGTGGGCGGTAATTCCTCCCAGACGCTTCAAACCTCATAAAAAATTACCGAACTTTTGTTATATTCGAAGTCTTCCAATTTATATATGATGTTTGGGGGACTATTTTAATACCTTTTGTCTACAGCTAGACCAATCCGAAGGGCCAAACATTCTCCCAGACACAATGAAAGTTCCGCTGTAAGTGCGAGCGTAGGGGCATTATGCAAGCGCTTGAGCGTGAGCGAGAGCAATATATTGTTTTCAGAACTACGGTAGTCGATGTTTTTTTAGAATAAAAAACGTCGTTCAATTGTCACTCTTAAAAAACCTTTAATTATGTGGGTAAATCTACTGTAGACGCGGCTCTCTCTGCCCGAACCACAGTGACTTTATCTGAGTACAAATATGTAGTAGACATTTCCGGCGCCTTTGATAATGCGTGGTGTTACTTAATCTGAAAGATCGTGGTTGCTTTAGTAACATATACAAACTAATATATACTTATATTCTTCACGGTTCTGTAAAACTATGCCCGACATATGTCAACGGTCCCATCCTTAATAATATATTTCCGGTAGTTATTCGTAAGGATAACTTCGTCCATAATTGCACAGACAAATACTTCAGTTTCTCCAAAGAGATTACTGAATCGTAGCCAAGATACGGACGCCAGAAAATCTACACTGGGTCCATGAAGGGCCCGGAAGAAGCGTCTGTGGAGTTCCTTGCTATGCCATACCTCCTTGCGGTCATTGACGCTTAGTACCACAGGTTTGCGCCAGTTCTCTTTTGCTAAAGATAGTGGAGTGAATCCATTGTCCACTGCCGCTACTTCTCGATGCATACCCTCGTTTACTTTCAGGAAATATTCCCTGAGGTTGCACACCTCACGGTTATGAAGGGTCTTAGCACTTAATAAGCCTCGACCCCCACACTTCCGCGGGCTGTACAACCTCATTATTATTATATTATTATTATATGTATATATATTTCTACTGCATTTCTATATTTTTGTATAAATATAAAAATAATAAATTGTTATTTAACTCAATAATTTGTTGTTGAAAACAAACCCTTTGTAGGCAAAAAAATGCCATTCAGCCTCACCCGAAATGGAAGGTAGATTTAATGTTATATGAAATTTTCTCCATTTCTGTTATTTAATTTGTTGAATAACAAATATTTATGTGAAGAATTATTCTTTTTAAAAAATTTAAAAGTTTTCATTATTTTTAAATTTTTGGATGAACTATAAAACTAATAAAAATCATTATAAAGTATCAGTGTTAGAGGTCAAATTAAAGGTAATTTAATCAGCTTCAACATGAAGTTTTCATAAATGAGTTTTTTTTTGTCAATCAAAAGTTATTTACGGTTAAAGTTACAAAACTTGCAATTTTTAAAATTTTGAAAATTTTAAATGGCCGCCATTTCTAAACTAATTGACCGATTTTGCTCATCTTCGAACTCGACCTAGGTAATTACCCAAAAAATAGGTGTACCAAGTTTCATCAAGATCGGTTGAAAACATTCAAGATATCCTGATGACAAGGCTGGGTTATATTACATACATATATAAATTTTTTAACCAATGGTATTTTTGGAACTTACTTGACTAATTATAACATATGATAGCAAAATCAGGTGAAAATTCCACCATGAGGACTAATGCAATAGTTAGATTTCTAAAAATCTACCTAAAAATTAATTGTTTCGGGGAGCTTAATAAAAATTTGAATTGTGTCTGGGAGAATGTTTGGCCCTTCGGATTGGTCTAGCTGTAGACAAAAGGTATTAAAATAGTCCCCCAAACATCATATATAAATTGGAAGACTTCGAATATAACAAAAGTTCGGTAATTTTTTATGAGGTTTGAAGCGTCTGGGAGGAATTACCGCCCACAGAAACGGTCTGTCAATATGAAATATTTATTTTTAATAATATTCTCTGTGACATATATAAAAATCAGCACTTCGAATTCAACAAAAGTAAGTTATGTTTTTGTCTACCTTTTCTACCTGCTACCTGTGAACGGGCCGCCTAGTCAAACTAGTTACTACACACACACTCTTAAACACATGGAAGAGTATCTATACCGTAAAATTCGTTACTTCAAAAATAAGTAACGTCTGGGGGCCCTGGGATCTTGGTCCATGCCATATTTGTATAGAGTGTTCAAATTAGCTTAAAGAGCATTATGAATAATGCATTTTTTGGCTTTACTACTGGGCCTATTGCGCTCATTTTTCGTATATCGTCAGCCAAGATGATTACAAATATGTGGTTTAAATTAAGTCATAAGAGGTTTTCACAGTCCTCTCCCAATGACTACACATAGCGAGGTTAGAAGCGACCTGCATACAGAAATTGATGAAAAACCAATTAAATTAGGGGTATTCTGCTTACTCCCAACCACGTTGTCACTATAATGAACACGTTACCTATTTTCGAACTCAAAGCAAGCACAACCAATACTGCACTAGACAATTTCAGCCGGTATTTCAGTCTGAACCCGTCAGTTATGTCTAAGTTTCAGTCTGAAATTTCGCCTAGCTGCACGGAAGCTGAATATACATCGACCTAAATAGAAACTATTTCGGATAGCACCACCACTGTTCTGTATCTAAATAATGCATGTGGGTAGTTGCAATTTTGTTCGGCACCGAATTGGCGCCCAACCTGGGACCGATCAAGAGTGAATTTTTAACGAGTGATTCTGTTTTTATTTCTGTTGTTTTGGAAATTTTTCGGAATGGGAAGTTGATTTTTAGGTGGCTGTGTATTGTATAAGTGATAGGTAGAAGTAATGATGTGCAATAACACTTTGCTGTTATAGTGCGCGAGGAACTTTCATTGCACGATTGGCTACTGACTGTCGTACAATGTATCAGCGGGTTTGATTCCCGTACGGAGAAACACTTTCTATGATCCACGAATTGTTGTTTCGGGTCTGAGTGTTATGTGTATGTGAACTTGTATATTTATAAACGCACCCACAACACAAGTGTATCGCGGAATGTTGCTCATAAATAGGAGCCTCTGGTAAGGCTCTAGCAGGGAAAACTAGTCGAATACCTAGCCATTAGTTGAGTATGCCTCACGAAAGTTATAATATAACATGAGGCGTGACAAATCACTGGATGATTGTTCCCCCTCAAAAAAGAAAAACTAGACATTTTGATTAATATCACACGGCATCTAAAAAAATATACCAAAACCAACTACAGCACCATTTACAAAACCGCAACTGAACAAGATTTGCATGAAAAAAGAAACATTTGGCCGTCCACCGCGGTCCCACGTTGGGCGCCAACTCATAAATCATTTTTATACTAATCACTAGTAAAGCGGAGTTTTCACGCTTTGAGCAACCATGTAATGTGTTTTAAAATGGAAACATGAAGGGATTTGAGGTCAGATTTTTATCTGTATGATATCATATATTTTTTATGGCAAAGCCCGCTCAAGGACGCCCAAAACACCAGAGGCGATTTTTTTTTTTTGAGGGGGGAAAATCATCCAATCACTTCTCTTCTTTATAATATACCCCGCCTAAGGACTTTAAGTGTGGGAGAGCCATGCTTCGGCACTGCTGGGCCGGCTCGACCGGAGTGATACCACGGCCTCACAGAAAACCGACGTGAAACAACGCTTGCGTTGTATGAATGAGGTTGCCGGAAACCCAAATATCCATCTTCCCAATCCCGGATTCCCCAACAACCCTTAAGTTCCTAACCTCCAAAAGGCCGGCAATGCACTTGTAACGTGCCGTGAGATAAAAAGTATCCTGCCTGCTAAAGTGCCTCTGGTGTTCGGGTGTCCATGGCGATTGCTTACCATCAGGTGATCCTTCGGTTCGTTTACCGGCTTATACCATAGAAAAAGGAACGCGGGCGAATTACTTCACTATATTAAACAAATTCGCTTTCCCTGTCCCTATGTCCCTTTAAAACTACGCAACTGATTTTGATGCGGTTTTTTCAATAAATAGAGTGATTCAAGAGAAAGGTTCATATGTATAATACATGCATAATATCTCACCATTGCACCCATACGAAGCTGGAGCGGGTCGCAAGTAATTTGTATATTTAGGTACTCACCACATTTTACATCTACCTACCCCTTTATACAGCAAAAGGGTTTATATTTAGCAGCTAAGTTATACAACATCACCGGTGTATAAACAGTACATTAATATAAGCTGGGCGGCTGTTATCTTTTCGCATGGCTCGCTACAAATGGCCGTGTTATGTCGCGTTATGTAACTTTAATTATAAACATATAGGCACGCTTTTTTTGTGTATATGGATAGGTAGGGAAGCTCATGTTTTTTGTGTTGTCACTGCACACATATATGTTCTTTCTTAGACCTGTTTTAGCGGTTATGGTATACTTATATATCAGTTTTAATTAATATGGTCGAAATTATTTTCTATTTTAATTTCCATTTTGTAGATTATAAATAACTATAAAAATTGGCGGTATTGCGCCTTCGGTAACCTCATTCACCCAATGAAAGCGGTATTTCACGTCGGTTTCTGCTCGGCCGTGGTATCGCTCTGGTCGAGCCGACCCAGCAGTGTCGAAGCATGGCTCTCCCACACTTATACTATATCTCATGCAATGTAAACCGGAATGGAAGCTGGACCACCGAATTAAAATGACCGTACGGTGACGGTTTGGTCCGATCGTCTATTTAATTTTGTGCTTTTATTATTGTTTTAGAAACTCTAGAAAACAAAAATCCCATTGATATTTGTATGACCAAGTAATAGCACCAAAAACCCTTTACTTAGCTGTTACATTTGTGACCACTCGATCAATAACTATTTGTGCACTAAGCATAGATAATACAATGCATAGTGTAAACGGAACACTGCCAAAAACCACAAACGGATAATGGTAATAAACGAGATTTAGGATGCTTTTCCACCAGAGATGTGCTATGCTACATTGCTGTGGATGCGTTTGGCTTCCACCACTCATATTCATTGGTACACATAGCTTAGCACTGGTGGAAACGGACTCAGATGAGCTATATTTTTTATGCGTGATGCGTCTTATACATACTCGTCTTATGCATACTCGAGCTGCAACTTCTTCCTCGAACAGCTACATAGCTTAGTATCAGTGGAAACAGTCACACAGTTTCACAGCATAGCTATTACATCTTCGTAGCATAGTTACATAGTACATCTCTGGTAGAAAAGCATCCTATTCAAGTATTGAAGCTTTACTTTAGCCTAAATAAGTTTTCCGGTGCTGCGGGGTTCCGGCTCGAAAAGCAGGAGTAGGAACGGGGTGGTTTTTAGTCAGTAAGAGTTTGACACTCCCTCACCCAAAGCGGGAGAAGTCATTGGATGATTTTTTCCTCTTAAAAAAACATAAATAAGTTTGATTTTGTTTGACTAAAATCCAGGAGCAAATAAAAAAAAATAACATAGGTACCGAAAAACAAAATTAAACGACCTACTCTTATTAAAAAAGTCAGCCAATAGTAACATCTGCTCTAGTGTTGCTATTCAGAATATTAGATTAAAAAGAACTAATAATATTTCGGTATGGCAACTCTGGTTTTACCGTTACGCAACGTCGAAGCTAGCTGGCTTTCAGCTTTTTCTGTTTGCAAATAAAAATATTTGTTTACATAAAATTCGTAGCGAATGGAAAGTATCATATTTTTTTATGAAACTAAATATGAAAATCAGTATTTCGCTAGTTTTTATAAAGCAACGACAAGCCTTTTATCTCCGAAGGGGTATGCAGAGGTTCACATTACGACATGTAATGCCGCTATACAATGTACACCCACTTTTCATCATTTGTGTTAAGTCTCATGTAATAGGGGGTGAGCCTATTGCTATACATATTGTACACTGGGCACAATTTAAGTTTTTATAAAAAGTTTGCAATATTAGAACGAATTATATTAAAAAGTTTAAGAATATTGATAGCTAAACTAATTACAAAGGTTACAAAGGTCAACCATTCCTAAACTAAGATTTAGAGTGCTTTTCCACCACAGAAATGTGCTATGTACCTGTGCTGTGACGACGTAATAGCTAAGCTATTGCTGCTACTATAAAAAGAACATTTTCTTTAGTTCGGATAGTTTCCATTTTCCTCTGTGAATTTAATGCAGGAGACAGAATGACTTAAGCCTAAAGACACAAAAGAGACTGCACAACTGGGCTCCCCTAGTGGCTAATCACAGGAACACTTTACCTCACTCGAAGATCAAACCCCGCACTTAGAGGCATCTCTGACCTCAATCCAAAAATAAATATTTCAACTTGACCTCACAGGAGGTACTTTAAGAATCGCAACGAGTAAGGTTTTGGAGGAGTCGTTTAGCTGAGCTCAGACCTCTTGACACTGCCATTGGGCCCCCTTAAGCCTTACTATACACGGACGTCGAGCTATTACCCAGTGATTTTTTGTTTATGATATAAGCCGGTAAACGAGTAGACGTATCACCTGATGGTAAGAAATCACCACCGCCCATGGACAGTTGAAACACCAGGAGCGTTACAAGTGCGTTGTCAGCCTTTTGAGCAATTTGAGTGTTGTTGGGAAGGGGGAATTGGGCCTCCGATAACTCACTCACACAACGCAAGCATTGTTTCACTATTTGACGAGGAACTCGACTAGTTTCTAGACCTATGGAGTTTCTTGCTCGTGCTTCTCCATAGGAATCTACATTTTGGAACGAGGAAATAGCTTCACTAGACTGACAACAGACAGACATTTTGGGCTGTTTTGACGTTCAAAAGTGCCGTCCCGGCCTATATGAAATAAACAATTTTGACTTTGAATTTTTTTTTATTTATTTCGACTTTTATTTTGCCTTTAATCCTGGTATTAGTCCGGGTTGCGTAATTCGGAATTCGGAATTCGTAGTCCGGAGTACGTAGTTTAGAATGAGTAGTCCGGGCGCGTAGTCCGATGTGCGTAGTTCTGATCGCGTAGTTCGGTTTTTCGTAGTTCGGTTTTCGTAGTTCGGTGTGCGTAGTTTGAAGCGCGTAGTTCGGGGCGCGTATTCCGGGTTGCGTAGTTCGGAGTGCGTAGTCCGGGTCGCGTAGTCCGGAGTGAGTAGTTCTGATCGCGTAGTTCGGTTTTCGTAGTCCGGTTTGCGTAGTTTGGAGTGCGTAGTTCGGTGCGCGTAGTCCGGGCTGCGTAGTTCGGAATTCGTAGTTTGGAGTGCGTAGTCCGGAGTGCGTAGTCCGCGGTGCGTAGTCCGGGGTGCATAGTCCGGTGTGCGTAGTCCGATGTGCGTAGTTCGGAGTTCAAAGTGCATAATTCGGAGTCCTAGACAGAGGCGCACATTATAGCATGTAATGCCACTGTACTATTTATTTATTTATATATGCTTTATTGTACACATTCAAGTAGCCTAGGTTACATACATTTTAAGAAATATGCGTACAATGGGCGGTCTTATCACACAATGGTGATTTCTTCCAGACAACCTTTGGATGGAACAATTAAAAGAAAGTAGATAAGGGGTAGATGTGTGCACAAAAAAATTCGGTAAATACTATGTACACCCACATTACACAATTTATGTTGTAAGTCCCATGTAATAGGTGGTGAGCCTATTGCCATATACCGGGCACATTTCCAGACTCCGTGCTACAACTGAGAAATTTTCGAAAAACCGAAGAAAACCCAGCAATACTTCGCCCGATTCGGGAATCGAAACCAAAACCTCTGGTCGCATTTACAACCACTCGACTAACGAGGCAGTCACAGATTTTAAAACTAACCTAAAACGAAACAAACCCGCCAATCACTTTGACAGCTGTCAAACACAAACCGCGCCAAAAAACATATCAAATGACAGCTCAAATAAAAAAAAAACAAACCAATAACGAAACTGGCAACACAATAAAGATTCCCATACACGGCTGTTACGCTATGTAAGCGGGCTGTAAAGGCAACCCTTTTTTTATTAAAGGCTCGAACGATGCATACCGGTAGTAAGTATCATGTATGCCCATTTATTTTATACTGGGTTTAGCTTGTGGATTCACTTGTTTGTGAATTCTGGATTTCTTGGCGAAAACATAATTCTTGTAAGAATATTACTGTACTGATCTTATAAATTAGTGGGAAGGGTGGGTAACCGGCTACCGTGCAACGTGTAGCGGGCTCGATTCCCGCACGGAGCAACTCTTTGTGTGATCCACAAATTATTGTTTCGGGTCTGAGTGTCATGTGTATGTGAACTTGTATGTTTGTAAACGCACACACGACACAGGAGTTAACGTTATAGTGACGTGGGTTAACGTTATTTTTTAAAGAAAAATAATAAAATTTCGAAAGTTTGTCAGTAAGTTTGTGTGTATGTTTGTTACTCAATTACGTCAAATTAGCGGAAGGGATCGTGAAACAACGCTTGCAATGTGTGATTAAGGTTACCGGAGGCCTAACTGCCCCTTTCCCCACCTACTCAATCTTCGATTCACCAACAACCCTTGAACTCCTAACCTCCAAAAAAGCCGACAACACTTGTAACGCCTCTGGCATTTCGAACATCCATGGGCGGCGGCGATTGCTTACCATCAGCTGATTCGTCTGCTCATTTACCGGCTTATACCATAAAAAAGTCACAGACAGACAGACAGAACGTACAATTCTAATTCTATATATACATTCTGTAGGAGGTTTATGGCACAAAAAAGGGTCAGAAAACATAATGTTTTGAGGTTACCAGTCTGATTGGTACAAGGTTTTTTATTATGTTTCATGATTCCAAGCCTTTTAAGACACGGCCTTTTGAGATAGATGTGTATTGAATAAAATATGGTTGGTTTGGTGTCGTTTAGTTATTTATTTATTAAATTGTAGAGTTGTAGTATGAGAGTTTTAGTGAATGTACTATGGATAAAGGTAAGGAATTTTCTGTGTATGGTGACTTTTGCTAAAACTTTCTCTTGAAAGGGTAGACAGATGTTGCACATTTTTAACCCCCGACGCAAAAAGAGGGGTGTTATAATAAATCTAAGATGTTCTAAAAGTATCTGCCACGGCTTTAATGGGAGCTAGTGTTATGTTCGAAAATTACAATAGTAAATATAAATAATTGATTATGTGTAGTTTTTTTTTTCATACAAAAAGTCTACATAAGAGTTTGTTATGAAAGAGCTATCTCTTTCACTGTCTCTGTCGCTTCGTCAATGAATGCAATTGATAGCGATTGTTTTCATTTACAAATACGCATCGTGTGTATTTTTGAACCAACTACTTTAAAAAGAGTTAAGTCTACTTAACTCTCTCAATGTTTATTTAACTTCTTGATATTCACAAATGCTGCGAGGATATAATAGCTAAGCTGTGAAACTATGTGACCGTTTCCCCTGATACTAAGCTATGTAACTGTGTAGCTATGCGAGAAAGATGCAGCTCGAGTATGCGGTGTATCGATAGTAGTGAAGCCATCCATAAACAACATAGTTTAGCTGAATCCTTTTCCACCAGTGCTAAGCTATGTGTACCAATGAATATGATTGGTGGAAGCCAAACGCATCCACAGCAACGTAACGTAGCACATCTCTGGTGGAAAAGCACGCTTAGGTTCATTCTATTTTATGAAAAAGCACGCACAAGAAACTCCATTCAACGAACGATCGACGAAATTTTTAATACCTAATTTTATTTATACTCACGAAAAAGCCATAAAAACCTACTATTACTTTACCTATAACGTATGAGTTTTTATTGAATACCGTAAAATATGAAATTACCTTCTTTTTTACATCGGCCCATTTGTCAAGATAGGGATCACACTAACACCGTGATATATTGAAGAAAAATTGCTTTAAAAAAGGTTTTTTAGGCCCAAGAAAGATTCTTAAATGATTAGGGTTTAAAGGGGTCAAATATATTGAAAGTAAGCAGGTTTTTGACCTGTTTTTGGGGTCAAAAATCTCGGGTTTAAGGGTTAAAGTGTTTCTTCCTTCCGTGAAGCAGTCATGCTAGCCTCAAAAAGCCAGACCACCATGGATGGGTCCCATTAGGAATAACACGGTGCTACTTTCTTTTTAAGGGGGGAAAATCATCCAATGAATCCGCCTTGGGTGAAGCGAGAAGGAGTATCAGACACTTACTGACAAAAAAACCACCCCGTTCCTACTCCTAGCTGCTTTTCGAGACGGAGCCCCGGTAAACCCGCTAGGTAGTCCGCAGCTCCGGATTAGACATCAGCCCTATTGGGCCCCATCTGTGGTGGTCTAATGACTCTTTGAGGCACGCGTCGCACGCATTCTAATGTTAGCCCAAGACTGTAATCAAATCTACACTTCACTACACTCAGACCAATGAACCTCAACGAAAAGAAATTCTCGTAACACATTTATAAAAGTTGTTTGTATGAACTGGAATCGAACCTCGACCTTGTAGCATTTGATATAAAAACACGGATAACTCTTAGAATAAATATAGTCCATTGAGTTATTTATTCTCTGTTTGAGTAGCGCGCATGGAATAGTTTTAGAGTGGCCGTCAGTAGCCAGTGATAAAAATTGTGTTTAAAAACATACAAAACATGTTTGTTACTACCGCTACTCTTCGCGCGGGTGTCATAATAGTGTGAAGTTAAATGTGGGAGATCCATGCTTCGGCACGAATGGGCCGGCTTACCGGAGTGATACCACGGCCTCACAGAAAACCGACGTGAAACAACGCCGAACGCTTTATCGTTTCGTAAGCAATCGGCGCCGTCAATGAACACCAGTCTATACTATTCAACAACATTTTTTTCTAGCAACATTATCATTTACTAATTCTCTGCCTCGTTGGTCGGGTGGTCGCAAGTGCGACTGCCGAACAAGGGGTCTCGGGTTCGATTCCCGGGTCGGGCAAAGTATTGCTGGGATTTTTTCAGATTTTCGAAAATTTCTCAGTAGTAGCACGGAGTCTGGAATTGTGTCCAGTATATGGCAATAGGCTCACCTCCTATTACATGGGACTTATAACACAAATGGTGAAAATGGGTGAACATTGTATAGCGGCATTACGTGTCGTTTTTTTCTATAATCATTTACTAATTCTCATTTGTCCGTCAGTCTGTCTGTTTGTTACAAGTGCATATCAATATTTGATAGAAACCACACACCGACACTTGAGACTGTGTATGAAATAAAAATACAGACATTACATTTTTTGGCAGATGATATTTTCGTAGTAATATTATCAATGCGAATGTTTGTGTGTATTCTTGTTACTCAATCACGTCAAAACGGCTGAAGGGATCGGAATGCAATTTGGAACAGGGGTAGATTATGAACTGCAATAGGGATGATGACGGAGTATGAAAATTAAAATTCTATTTCGTCCGTCAGTCAGCAGTCAGCAGATAGATCTGCTATCTTCGAAAGTATTTGTTTCCGTAAGAAAGTAAAAAATGTGTGTGTAATGTTTTAAAATAATCTACAAGACGGACATTAAAATGAAAATTAGTCATCTACTCTATTGTTAGAGTGTTTTTTCATCACAGATGTGCTACGTAGCTATGCTACGAAGATGCCATAGGTAAACTGTGAAACTATGTGACCGTTTCCACTGATACTAAGATATATAGCTGTGTGAGGAAGATGCGCAGCTCGAGTATGCGATGTATCGATAGTAGGGAAGCTATGTGTACCAACGAATATGATTGGTGCAAACCAAAAGCATCCACAACAACTTATAGCACATCTCTGATCCGGAACTACGGACTACCTAGCGGGTTTACCAGGGCTCCGGCTCGAAAAGCAGGAGTCGGAACGGGGTAGTTTTAAGTCAGTAGGAGTCTGACACTCGCTGTCGCCTCGCCCATGGTGAGTGAAATCATTGGACGATTATCCTACCTTACAAAATACATAGCACATCTCTGGTGGAAAAGCACTATCTCTCCATTCAAGCCGGAACATAGCTCCCCCACGATGTTAGTAGGTATCGTAAACAGACAACAAATACAGTTTAGAAATAGGTGTGAAGTTTCTTTTTAACTTATAAAATTTTACGACATCCATTTTATACGCTAACGTATCTATACTTCAAAAACGGTATATTTAATTTAGTTTACATTAGAGATATATTAAAAGCTCAAACAAACATTTTATGGCAACTTCAAAGGTGTAATAAACTAGTCAAGTTTGTGTTTATATTACTTGCTTCCTTCTTGCTTTGTACTTTCGCTTTGTTTGTGAGAAATTCGACATAGCATTAAATCTTACTACTATTATTAAAATGCCAAAGTTTGTATGAAAGTTTTAAACATATTGAACGCCGTGGTGGTCACCGGTGAACGACGTTAGCGGAGGATTTGCCTTCAACAGTTTTCTATTGGCAGTCAAAGACTTAAACTGACATGGTCACAAACACTTACATTAGAACTTGAGACGGGATATTTACCATGTTTATTTATGTTTATGAGTTTCCGATATTTCGGCACTGTTGCAAGCGCCATGATCACGGATGAACTGGAGTAAATAAAGTAAAAAGGAAACTCATAGACATAGAAAAACATGGTAAATATCCCGTATCAAGTTCTAATATTTGTATGTATGTTTGTTACTCAATCACGTCAAAATGGCTGAAGAGATTGGGATGCAAGTTGGAACAGGAGTTGTTTATAAGGACGTGAAACAAGTCCTGCGTTGTGTGAGTAAAGTTACCGGAGGCCCAATTACCTCAACACATAAACTATGACATTAGCATACGCTAATATTAATATATTGCAATTTTAACGTCTGAAAAGTGCAAAAATACATGTCTTGTGACTACAATTATCGAATACTAGCCACTTCCACGCGGTTTCAACCGCTCTGCTCGGTTCCTATTAATCGTAGCGTGATGTTTTATAGCCCATAACCTTCCTCGATAGATGAGCTATCCAACACAAAAATAATTATTCAAATCAGACCAGTAGTTCCGGAGATGAGCGCGTTCAAACAAATAACTCTTCAGCTTTATAATATTAGTATAGATGTTAATCCTGTGCTATCGTATTTAGGCTTTTATGTACAAATAACTAAAGTAAGAAATAGGTAGGAAGCTCTTGTGTTCGAAGTTAATAATAAGATAAACATTATGCAGATTGCAATACGCAATCCTATTTTCGTCTTTACAAATCTAGAACATATACACAATACATAAAATTAAATAAACAAATATATCTTTTTTTATTGAATAAGACGGTAAACGAGCAGACGGATCACCTGATGGTAAGCAATCGCTGCCGCCCATGGACACTTGAAACACTCGAGGCGGTATAAGAGCGTTGCCGGCCTATTGGGGGTTAGGAATGTAAGGGTTGTTGGGGAATCGGGGATTGGGAAGATTGGGAAAGAGGGGAATTGGGCCTCCGGTAACCTCACTCACAAAGCGAAACACAACGCAAGCGTTGTTTCACATCGGTTTTCAGTGAGGCCGTGGTATCACTCCGGTCGAGCCGGCCCAGCAGTGCCGAAGCAAAAAAACAAAAAATACTAATTCTAATCCCAATTCCATAAAAAAACATAATCTTTAAATCTAACCTCAAAAAAAAAACACAGCTAATTCCCGCGAAAACGCGAACGCCACAGATTAAAAACAGAAATGTCAAACGCCGGCCAAAACTATTAAACCTCTTTGCTTGCTAGAAATGTTATTAAATGCAAACTCTTTGCTGCGTGCGTGTATGGCATCGAGCCAAAATGTCGCGTTCGTATGTAGCTAAGTAATAGTTATTTAGTCGTGTTAATAAAATATTTGGACGCTTTAGCTACAAGATTTGCATATTTTTCTATTATTGTGGTGCGAAATTGTATGTTTTTTTACTTCGCCTGTGTTGTTTGTTGAATATTAAATATGGAGCAAGTAATTGATACGTTTTATTACAACTTTCGTGTGACATACTAAATTAATTATTATGTTATCGGTCTAATCACGTAACTGTTTGACGAGGAACTCGACTAGTTTCAAGCTGAGTTTTTTGTATAAGGGAGGAAAATCATCCAATGTTTTCTCTCGCCTTGAGCGAGGCGAGAGAGAGTGTCAGTCAGTTTCTTACTGACTAAAAAACCTTATAACACAAATGGTGAAAGGTGTACATTGTACAGTGGCATTACGTGCCATAATGCGTACCTCTGCCTACCTCTTCAAGGATAAAAGGCGTGATGTACACGATGCTTAAGCTGGAAATCGATGGCACCAATACTTTAAATTGAACCGTCTCGACACTTTTCAAAGTCAAAACAAAAATTTTTCTTTTCACGGTATTGTATGGAAGAAAGAAAATTAACACAAAGTATACAAACCCATTGAAATGAGAAATTAAAAGTACATTTCTTTACAAAAAGAATCAGAATAAATCAAAATCGTTTACTTAAAAATCAGTATTTGAAAATGAAAACACGACAAAAGATACACTCCCAATTCCCAAATCCTCCCTTCCCAATCTATCCAATCCCCGATTCCCCAACAAAGCTTAAATTCCTAACCCCCAAAATGCCAGCAACGCACTTGTAACGCCTCTGGTGTTTCAAGTGTACGTGGGCGGCGGCGATTGCTTACCATCAGGTGATACGTCTGCTCGTTTAAAAACAAAAAGTATCTTTGCATACGAAGTGGCAAGAAGCTAATTTTGTATAACAATGTGCGAATGTATGGTGTTACAGCGTTAATATGGAGTTTCATGCCAAAATAAATCGTAAAGTTTAATGTGTGCTACGCTAGCTCTCGTTCGCATTCCAATAAATACTACGGAGCCATTACAACTATTATTAGCTGGGTTTTTGACACGATATTTTGTTTACAAATGCTTGACAGAGACAGTTTTACCGGTAAACGGGCAGACACATCACCTGATAGTAAGCAATCGCCGCCGCCCATGGACACTTGAAACACCAGAGGCATTATAAGTGCGTTGTCGGCCTTTTGGGAGTTAGGAATTTAAGGGTTGTTGGGGAATTGGGGATTGGGAAGATTGGGAAGGGGGGAATTAGGCCTTCGGTAATCTCACTCACACAACGAAACACAACGCAAGCGTTGTTTCACGTCGGTTTTCGGTGAGGCCGTGGTATCACTCCGGTCGAGCCGCGCATTCGTGCCAAAGCATTGCTCTCCTACACACAGTTATGTGGGAGAGCCATGGTTCGGCATAAATTGGTCGAATCAACCGCAGTGTTACTACGGCCTCACAGAAAATCGACGTAAAAAAATGCTAGTGTTATAGCATTCAAAGTCAAAGCATTTATTTCAATTAGATCTTAATTAGGCACTTTTGAAACGACGACAAATTGAATTGTCTGTCAGCCTGTCTGTCAGTGAAGCTAGGTGCTCGTTCCAAAGTGTAGCTTCGAATGGAGAAGAACGAGCAAGAAACTCCATCCATTCCAGAGCTGCGGACTACCTAGCGAGTTACCAGGGCTCCGGATCGAAAAGCAGGAGTAGGAACGGGGTGGTTTTTAGTCAGTAAGAGTCTGACACTCCCTCTCACCTCATGAAAGGCGGAAAAAGTCATTGGATGATTTTCCCCACTTAAATTACGTAGCTGTTAAAAACTAATTATTATGTTATCGGCTTACTCACGTAACTGTGTGCTCATGAGCAGCATTCCGCGACACACGAAGCGACGATTGTAGCGCTGCTACTGGCCGCGTCGTGTGACGCGGAATCCTGCTCATGAATATGAGCCTCTAGCATGGCTTGAAACTAGTCGAGTTCCTCGTCAAACAGTTACATGAGTAAACCGATAACATAATAATTAATTTTGTATGTCTCACGAAAGTTATGATGGTAAAAACCAAATGCAACTCTAATCCAACATCTTTCATCAAAACAAAACCCAAGCTAACTATAACTTATTATTCATTTTAACAAACTACGCCGTAATACTAAATAACAATGGGAAAGAACATGTGCTGCATTGTTCCATGGTCAAGCTATGAGACATACTACTTGCAATAGAGGCCTTTAATATTTAATGCACCGCTGTATACTTATTACCGACTTGCCAGTTGAAGTATAATGAAAGAGGAGCCTCTTATAATAAGCTTTACAAGGCCTTCTTGTAAAATGAAGTGCATTTTTGCTTTGCTTTGTAAAATTTTATGAAGGATTTTGTTTCTTGAACTATGATTCATTTTATTTCTTGACTATAAGTAGGTACTTATGCATTTAAGGTCGTAGTGGCCCGGAGGTTTAAGACGCCCGCTTCTCATGCAGGAGGTAGGTAGACTGTACGTGCCAACGGCAAGTACCATGTGACTTTTCCCAAGCTATACATATGTACTTTCTAAGATTATTTGGGGCCCAGTAGGGCTGATGCCGACTTGGAGCTGCGGACTGCCAGCGGGTTACTGGGGCTCCGGTTTGAAAAGCCGGAGTAAGACAGGGTAGTTTTTAGTCAGTAAGAGTCTGACACCTCCTCTCGCCTCGCCGAAGGCGGGAAAAGTCATTGTTTGATTATCCCCACTTAAAAAAATAAAAAAGAACTTTAAAAAATATTAAATAAGGGCCATATCACAAGTACCCTTAACCGAGAGACATGCAAGAATGATGACTATTGATGAAGCGAAAGAGATGTGTAAGATTCGTAGCTATTGGTGTTCCATTGTCTCTGCCTACCGACATGGGAGACAGGCGTGCGGTTATGTATGCATGCATCTAAAAAAAGCCTTCTAACCATCTTCAACCACAAATCACAAATCATACTATAGTTAATATTGTCCCATTGCGACGCAGACGTAAAATAATTAAGCCTTGCCGACAAATGTTCCTAGTAGGAACGAGGCTTTATAAACAAAAAAATATAAGTTATTTCCCCATTTACATTATTCGTAGACATAGTACGAATGTTTGTAGGTACATGTTAAGATTTCTCCAGTGGCCAAAGTGTAGCGGACTTAGATTGCATGCATTTTTAAAACGACTCTCATCCCAACCGTCTTAGATAATTTAATTGATTATTTCACGGCTCAAACTTTAAATATTTTAACACAAGAGTCATAAAATTGGAATCTTCAATTATTTAAAGGATGTGGTTTTGTTTTTTGAGTCTTCTCTCGCCTTGGGCGAGACAAAAGGGGGGTGTCAGACTCTTACTGACTAAAAACCACCCCGTTCCTACTCCTGCTTTTCGAACCGGAACCCTGGTAAACCCGCTACGTAGTCCACAGTTCCGTTAAATGACGTGTGGTCTGATTGCTTCTAATATTAATTAGACACAATTGACAAACGGTGAAGAAAACCATCGTAAGGAAACCTACGCTACTTAGAATTTCTAATTACAACTTACAAGTTTGATATCGCCAAACCGCATTGAGCAAGCGTGTTGATTAATTCTCAAACCTCCTTTGGTCAGCAGTTGTCATTCATAGGCTGGTGATGTTATCTAGTCTGTTATGAGGTGGTGTCTTACAAAATCCACGAAAAAAGGGAGGGTGGTGACAAAGGAGGTTGCAAATCCTGGTCCCACTTCCAATAGCTATGTGTGCTACATCATTGGATAGGTAATTTTGAGCTGAATAAAAGTTACTATGACGCCAAGTTCCAAATCTTAGTCCGTTCACAGTTATTCTTTATTAAACATGGTAGTTTTAGCAGAAGCCGGGTACCTAATTTCTATTTTTACGTTATAAATGCATTTGTGCTTTAAGCACAAATGATTACCTCGTTGGTCGAGTGGTCGCAAGTGCGACTGTCGGACAAGGGGTCTCGATTCCCGGGTCGGGCAAAGTATTACTGAGTTTTTTTCGGCTTTTCAAAAATTTCGACGTTGTCTTGCTTTGTCACAACTAGTGTAGAGTGATTGCACTTCCCCTCTGCGCACCCTAATTCATACTTAAATAAAATATGATGCAAAACGGTTGACTGTTGCTAATGTCTCCTAAGGGGTCATTATAGTTTCAGGAGGTAATCAAACTCATTAGAAACGGCAAAGGGGAAGACACGGCTTCGAGATCGCTAATAATTACAAAATTGAATATTTAAGACTGCCTCGTTGGTAGCAAAAGGGTCTCTGGTTCGATTCCCGGGTTGGGCAATATTACTGGGCTACTAGAAAATTTGTCAATAGTAGCACGGAGTCTAGAATTGTGCCCAGTATATGGCAATAGGCTCACCCCCTATTACATGGGACTTATAACACAAACAGTGAAAAGTGGGTGTACATTGTATAGCGGCATTACGTGCCGTAATGTGCAGCTTTGCCTATCCCTTCGGGGATAAAAGGCGTGACGTTGCATAGAATATTTAGGACCGGCTTCTAGTTGCGTCGTTCACGTTAATAGGGTAAAACAGCCTTATGGGTTATCCCAGACTATAAAACTACATATTGTTAAGCTAAAATACACACACGGAGCTGCGGACTACCTAATTTGTTTACCGAGGCTCCGGCTCAAAAGCAAGAGTAGGAACGTTTTTTAGTCAGTAAGTATGACGCAGAGTCAAAAGTCAAAGTCAAAATTATTTATTTCAATTAGACCAGGAAGGCACTTTTGAACGTCAAAGCAAATATAATAATATTAATAACGTCTGTCTGACGGTCAGTCCTCTAGTGAAGCTATTTGCTCGTTCCAAAGTGTAGATTCCTATGGAGAAGAACGAGCAAGAAACTCCATAGGTTACTCTTTTCCAATCGCTTTCTCTCGACTCGCCAAATGCGGGAGAAGTCAGACTAGAAGTCGCCGAGCGAAGTGGAAACTATCGTTCTTCTCCTCTAACAATATCTTCTGATTTATTTCGTTGCGGGATTCAAGAGACTTATTCATGCACTAAATTCGATGATTTTTTTAATGTACCTACCTATTCCTTATTGTTAGGATATAGAAAAGACTTGCTGTTCGTAAGTCTCGCTAAAACTCGAGAACTGCTGGACCGATTTGGCAGATTTCGGTCTTGAATTATTTGTGTCGGTACAGGGAAGGTTTAAAAGGTGAGAAAAAATATATTGAATACAAAGTTTGTCTAGCCATTATATTCAGCAATCATTGTGCCGATAGTCGTATCTGCCAATGGCCTCATAGCCAAAAGCCTCGACCAACACCTGAGTAGGCTAACGTTCTAACGTTATCCTACATCAGGCTCTTGATGGATCAAGATCCTGATGCAGAAAGCAGTACTTCTGGACACGGCGCGTATTGTCCGGAAATTCCTCTCTCTTGAGTCCTGACCGCCGGTAGCTTGGATTTATCCCGTTACTGGTGGGCTACTGCTTTTTATATATTTTTAAATGTTATTTTTTCCTAATAAAAATGTAATCAACAAGATAAGGTGAATAAAGAAATGGAAATATTCATATAATAATAAAAACGCACATTTTTATTTTAGCGCCAAATATACGTCATTCTCTATGGTAAGATGTTATAGATGTCAGAAACGAAATTGCCATTTGTTAATACAAGCAAATAGGTAATGAATTATTACTTAAATTAATTTATTTAAAGACAAATAGAATTAATGGTAAGTAATTTTAGTCTAATTTTACGTACCTATTTAGTAATTGGTACCTATACCTACGGAATAGGAAGAAATAAAAATAAAATACAGCATTTTTATGAACTAAAAATTTATTAACAAAACAACCAAAAAATAAGCGACACGCGAGTCAAAAAAACAAAAGTAAAATATTTAACATCCACCCCGATTCATGATTCTCGATTTTAATAAGAAATAAATATATATTGTTAACAAAAATCAATATTTAAAACATAGATAGGTAAATAAAATCCATATTTCATACTTACGTTAAGATTTTACTCCCACAAAACACAGAATCATCACTTTTATTTTTGTAATAGGACAAAACACAGCATACAGAGATATTGAACGCGAAAAATAAAAATATTACAATGTACGAATGTCCTTCTTCAAGCCCGCGTCGAAACAAGCGTCCGATTGCAAAACGTTCACATAAGCAATAATAACTACGATTTTAACTAAACAAAATCGATTATTTCAATCATTTTATTCAACAAATGCTACACAAATCTTTTACCGCGGTATTTTCACAGCGTTTAGCACTAAAAATAGATGAAATGACGCGTCGCGCGCGTTCGCTGCGGCCCGTTGTCGGGCGGGTACTGGCGCGAAGTTGCCAGTTGCATAATTAATAGTTACCAAGGTGTATCGACTAGGTATTTTGGAAATACGGTGTCTTGAAATGTTACTTGTGGTATTTTATCTTAAATGGGAGGATGCTGTGATATTTTCCATGGCTTGGTTATTAAACAATTATTGTGCTTATTTAGTTTATATCGTGAGAAAAATGTGTTTATGAAATAAGAAAATTAAGTGTGAAAGAACTATGTTTTTGGCACGAATCGGCTCAACCGTAATGATATCACGGCCTCACAGAAAACCGACGTGAAACAACGTTTGCGTTGTGTGAGTGACGTTACCGAAGCCCCAATTACCCCAAACCCATGGGTTTTTAACATCACAATAGGTCGGCAACGCACTTGTAACGCCTCTGGTGTTTCGGGTGTCTATGGACGGCGGCAATTGCTTACCATCAGGTGATCTGCTCGTTTATCTCATAAAAAACTAGTAAAATAAAGATGATTTTCACGACTTGTTTAGGTGTAGGTACTCCATATGCGGTTCAGGTAATTTTAATAATTTTTTAAATTATATTTATACTTGTAGTATTAAAGATCGTCTTTAATACAATAATAATTAATTTTTCATATATTATTATCTTTTTACCATTTGCCGTCAAAGGGGATGCATATATTTATTTATCACATAAATCCGCTAGCAATTCGGAAAAATCCCAAAGAAATCCAGTTATTTTGTCCGAACAAATCATCATTGACAATATGAAACTACTAACATTACATTGAGAAAATCAAATTACCTACTATCCATATATAATTTTTACAATAAATCTAAACACAAATTCATACTTACAAATTCGAATTTTCATTCACATTTTCCCGGAATTTCCACAGAACTGGGAAATGTTTTTACACTGGCAACACAGGGGCTGCTTCTCGCCGCCATTAACGTTATCGATGTTCCACAGATTATAGCTCGAAACAGGGATCCTTGCGTTTAGTTTTCGCATCGAAATCATTTCAGTGATAAAAAAAAAAATAACTTTCGTGAGACATACTAAATTAATTTATTATGTTATCGGCTTACTCACGTAACTGTTTGACGAGGAACTCGACTAGTTTCTAATGTGAGCCTCTATTATGGCTTGGTACTAGTCGAGTTCCTCGTCAAACAGTTACGTGAGAAAGCCGACAACATAATAATTAAAAAAAAAAAACAGATTTTAAGTACATTTAATTTATTACTATATATTTCTGAAGGAATAGTATATAGTAGTTACCTGTTTTTTTTAAGTAAATGAATAAGGAGTATCAGGAAATAGGGCGCTAAAGTACATTTAGGGTCGGGTGTCTCACATTGAACCAGGCAGCTACATTTAACCACCGCCGAATCTCGAAAATGTGACATTGCTAAAGTGCGCTAATATGAGTAAAAGAGAGGTATTTACGTTCCATTCCTGCCCACTAGTTTACGTGGCGATCGCGAGCAAAGTGTTTTTATGAGGAGCATTCGAAAGCAAACTGACTCAAAAAGTAAATCTTTTTTGCAAATTCAATTCTTTTTTAGCTTTTTTCGATTAAATAATATCAATTTAATTATATATACATTGTTTTCTATGGTTAGTTAGCAATTAAAAGCGCTATAATTCGTGTTTTTACGAGATTGATTTGCCGGTAAAATATTGAAGTTAGTTATCAAAACGTGGTGTGTCTCACAGTGAGCCACCTGAGGGTGGTACACATTGAGCCCTGGAACATTACGTACATCCCAGTCACTAAATGAGTTTTTTTAAAGAAATGTTTTTAATTTGTTATAAAATGGTGCGAAACGAAGTGTTAACAAGAAAAGTGGTGGGCATTTGGCTGGCAACATGCTTAAAGCCCTTAAACTGCAAGATTTAAAGTGATTTTAATAAAATTAAATATAAGGCTGATTATTAGACTGTTGAATAGTTTGTTTTATAATAAATAAAAATTGTATAATTCACTATTCCTGTTTTTATTATTCTCACAAAGTTTTTCGCTTTGATTTCGCTTATAAATGGAACTAGAATACATAGAAATAAGGTGGCTAAATGTGGACCATACCCTGGTTAAATGTGTACCACCTGAAGTACTCATTGAACCAAAAATCATTTTTCATGAAAACCTTGTTTACACTGAAACTAAAAGGAATATGAGAAATTAATGTTTTACAAAATTAAAGCTAGATAAATTTGCTAAGTATACACAAAAAATTAAAGACATTGATTGAAAATCCAGCCCACTATGAGACTTTGAAATTTACCTGGTTCAATGTGAGACAGCTTACCATATCATGAATTGCAGATTCTTAATAATATTGGATATGGATAGGTACTTTTTTTTTAAAGGTGAAAGTTCCTTTTCGTGCCATGGACAAGGCGAGAGGGAGTGCTATACTGATTAAAAACCACCCCGTTCCTACTCCTGCTTTTCAAGCCGGAGCCCCGGTAAACCCGTTAGGTAGGCCGCAGTTCCGGATTAGGCAACAGCCCTACTGGATGCCATCTGTGGTGGTCTGATGGCTCTTTGAAGGTCTGGTTCTGGTCGAGCGGTGAGCTATCCTTGCTCGCCATCCTTAAAACACAGCTGTCATAATATAGATATAGGAAAAATAACAACACTTAACAAAATAAAATGCAAAAATAAAATCTTTATTTGTTAAATTTAAATAATATTAAAGGAATGCTAACATCGATGATCACGGCGCTTTGTTTTTCGTAAATTACGATTGTCCGTCCTGGGAAAGAATTTTAAAACGACATTTAAAAAAAAAACAAATCCTATTGGCGCCCAACGTGGGCCCCGTAATTTTTTTGTAGGTAGCCAAAAAATTCATAAGCTTTCTACAATAATATAATAATAGTATTATACAATAAAGTATTTGTTTAAATATATAATTTAAATAGGAGTATAAATTAAATATAATATTTAGTAAGTAAAAAACGATTGAACCAATTTTGATGCGATATTTTTACATTTTTGTAACAAAAAACTTAAAAATAAGTAAATATTGTGCTTTTCCACCAGAGATGTGCTATGCTACGTTGCTGTGGATGCATACTCGAGCTGCGCATCTTCCTCGCACAGCTACACAGCTTAGTATCAATGGAAACGGTCACATAGTTTCACAGCTTAACTATTACATCTTTGCAGCATAGCTACATAGCACATCTCTGGTGGAAACGCACACTAATTAGGGTATTTCCAGTTAATAAAACTAACACTTTTTTGAAGTGATGGAAGTATATTTTTATATATTTAGTAGTATAATATTTTTCTATGATTCGATGGCAAGTTTGGCAGCAAAGAAACGGAGCAACAGACTTTTTTTTCTTTTTTTATTCCAATTCAATGTCAGAGTTTTTTACTGTGAGTCAGTGGTTACAGTGATGTTTCTGGTTTGTGAGTGTTCGTACTGCTTCATTAATCAGGTATTATACAATAATTTGAGAGAGAATTTGGAACAAGCATCTAGCTTCACTGATAGACAGACTGACGGACAATTCAATTTGACGTTCCAAAAGTGCCTAATTTAGGCTCTATTAATTGAAATAAATGCTTTGACTTTGAGAAGAAAAATCAGTTAACCATCGATTAGGTACATATTGAGTGTATGTATGTTTTAGCCATTTAAAAAAGTATTGAATTTGACATTCAAAACATCACAACACGAAATTCCCTTGGTTTTACATGCAAAATAAAATACCAAAGTCTTTACAATAATACTTATATTTCACAAAATAGGTATTTTAATAGGAATATTATTATTTTAGAAAGTTATAACGGACCAAAAGTTTATAGGTATAGGCCGAATATTTAATGGTTACTTAAACTATTCCTTAGTAACAATTTTGTTTCAAGTTTGTACCAACAAACGGGGTAAGCTAAATAAATCCATTTAATAATAAAAAAATAATGACCCGCTTAAGGGTGCTTTTCCACTATGCTACGTTTGGCTTCCACCAATCGTATTCATTACACATGCTAACTGAAAACGGACTCAGCTTAGCTATGTTTTTTATGCTATGGATGGCTTTCCTACTATCGATACATCGCATATTCGAGCTGCGCATCTTCCTCGCACAGCCACATAGCTTAGTATCAGTGAAAATGGTCACATAGTTTCACAGCTTAGCTATTACATCTTCGTAGGATAGCTACATAGCACATCTTTGGTGGAAAAGCAACTAAAGTCACCCCATTATTCCGGAATTAAATAAAATACAAGAGATTGAACAATGACGATTTATTTTGAGTAAGTATTAAATCTACTATGACACAGTCATATAGGTATTTCGACCCCCAAATACAGGTTACTGGGGTCGTATAATCTTAAATTTTCAAGAAGTAATTTTAGATTAATTCAATTTTTACTTTGAGACGTTTTTTAATCCTTTAGACAAGGCTTAAATTAATCTAAAATAAAAGAATATAATTCGTTTAAAAGAACATAAAGTAACTAGGGGTAGACAGAGGTCTATACTCGGTGACTGGTGAGATACCTTCAATATTTGAGGATAGTATGCGAACATATATCATGTACCTATTTTTTATATCAAGTTAACGAGAATCGAGTACCGAGTACTCTCCATAAGTATTGAGCCTATTTTACCAGTCACACGGTATATACAATGTAACTCCCGCTTTTCATAAGTTGTATCACGATCCCCGTATAATATGGAGTGAGCCTACTGTCCATAGTTTTAATTTCGTATGACCCATGATCCATGGGTCATGGTGTCTCAAAATATATCTACGGCGAAGATTATACGACCCCATATAAAGTCGTGGGGGTCCCACGACCCCCATAATCTGACATGGGGTGAAAAACACCGATCATTAAAAAATAGTTTCATAATATAATTATTAATTTACATTCATATTTAAATTTTAACATAAACATTCAGTAGGATTTTATATTATTTTTATTTTACAATAATAAACTAAATTGGAGGTCCCAGGAATGGGTAAAATAAACTTAAAAGTGCTTTTTCATTGACGAGACTAAAATTTAGTTTAAATAGGGATGATGACGGGGTAAGAAAATTAAAAATCTAATTAGTCCGTCAGTTAGGTAATGAAAAAATATTAGACACGTATTTTTTTATTCTGTCATATAAGACAACAATACTTAGATAAAACGAATCAAAGTTTAGGAGTGGGAGCAAATACGTCATGTCTACGTACCTAGAAGTAACGTCACGAAATATTTCAATTTAATATATCTTCTTTAGTAATTGTTTTAGTCAGAAAATAAAAAATACGTGTTTTTTCATTTAGCAGACCCACTAGGGGTCCATAGACCCCCTATTGGGAACCATTGGGCTAGCTTCACTAGAGGATTGACCGACAAAGCCCGAGTGAATAGGTTGCTTATGGGCAGACGTGCTCCATCGTAGGCCGCATCATCGCTTACCATCAGGCGAGATAGCGGCCAAACGTCGACCCATCAAATGTAAAAAAAAAACTGACCGACATAATTTTATCAAAATTTTTACTTTTAAAAGTATTTTTAGGCCATTCCTTAAAAACATAAGCCTCGCCAATGAAAAAGCAACCTTATCAAAAAGACTATAACGCTGAAAATCAAATCAGCATTCGTAGGAAACAGTTTTATTTCGATATTATCTAAAGTATAGCATCAAAATGTATCCATTCGTTTATTAATTATAATATATTACAATACACCAGCATATTCCCAACCAGATTGGTGCGGGTTCGATTCCCGGTTCAACCATATATTGAAGAGGTAGGTAGATGAATACAAGTTATCATGTAACGTTCACAATTGTTTTTTTTCTCGAAATGGTATATTTTACTGCATAGTGAGTTGATTATTGTGTAAGGATTCGATCCCGGGAACCCGGGATCCCGGTCATATTTTAGTCCCGTAGTGTGCGGGATTGAGTTTCATAAGTAGTTTTGTAAAATGTGCGTAAACAAAACGATTATTGGCAATTATGCCTAAATTTTAAATATTTGAAACTCATAAAGCCCATACGTATATTCTTTTTCTATTTTATTTGAAAATTTAAATCTTAATGTTAAACGGTTTTAATGAGCTCTATTCTACCAATCAAGCCTTTACGTTTGATATCCATAATGGAGGTAGTTGTGAAAAACCAAATACATTATATTGTATGGAAATCAAAATTAAGAGTGTGTACCAAATCGACACCAGCAATTTATACTGCGCTAACTCAAAAAGCGTACTTTACAGTAGAGGCGTTTAAAGTGAAAAACGTGATAACTTTTACATTATTTAAGATACTTTTTTGAAATTTGGTATGCTTAATATTTAAATTATTCATTGTAATATCTCATATTTATATTTTCTTAATTATTTCTATTTTTTGATTTAGCGCAAGTTAGCCGTATATACGTAATTCACTAAAAAAATTACATCTTATACACGTCTAACTTATGTTAGCAGTGTAGTACGGGACGTCGTACCCGCATGATCAATCAATGATGCATATTTCAATATTTTATAACAGAACTTTCACTTACTCACAAAAAGTATAGTCAACGTACCATTTTATAAACTATATATACGTTAAAGGTATAGTATTTACTATGTAAAAGTCGCTAAGTCTGTTCATTTTACAAACAACTAACACACATACCACTGTTACGCTAACTATGTTGTCACCTGCTATTCTGTCTACGACCTGAAAAATAAATTAATATATTTCAAAAAGTATTTACTTAGCGTTTTATAAGATTATGTAACTTTCTTATTTTATCCCCGAAAGGGGTAGGCAGAGGTGCACATTCGGAGCTGCGGACTACTTAGCGGGTTTACCGGGGCTCTGGTTCGAAAAGCAGGAGTAGGAACCGGGTGGTTTTTAGTCAGTAAGAGTCTGACACTCCCTCTCGCCTCGCCCAAGGCGGGAGAAGTCATTGGATGAAATGGATACAATGCACACAGGTAAAAGTTCCACCTTAAATATATACTAAAGCGTAGAGAGCTGAAATGTATGTCTGCCCAGCTGTGCTTTAACATCGGCCCAGGAATTGAACCCTTGCCCGGCAGTCGCACTTGCGACCAACGAAACACAACGCAAGCGTTGTTTCACGTCAGTTTTCAGTCAGGCCGTGGTATCACTCCAGTCGATTCGGCCCAGCAGTTCCGAAGCATGGTTTTTCCACGGCCTTAACGCACTCGTAAGACTTCTGGTGTTTCGAGTCTCCATGGGCGGTGGCGATCGCTTACCATCAGGTAAATCCGTCTGCTCGTATACCAGCTTATACCATAAAAAAAATGTTTTTTTTTTTTGGAAAGATGTGCGCTATGATTCACAGCATAGCTATTACATCTTCGTAACATTGCTACATAGCACATCTCTGGTGGACAAGCAACCCTAGAAAGGAGCACGCTCTTTTCTTGAAGGTTTGAAGGTCTACAGCTAAGGAAGTTGTTTAGACACTTACCCCTGCGGACTACCTAGGGTTTACCGAGGCTCCGGCTCGAAAAGCAGGAGAAGGAACGGGGTGGTTTTTAGACAGTAAGAGTCTGACACTCCCTCTCGCTTCGCCCGAGGCGGGAGAAGTCATGGGATGATTACCCCCCTAAAAAAAACAAGGCACTCACCCCTCTTATAATCGGTAGGTTAAGCAGGGACCCTAGGACTGGTACCATCCTTAGGAAGTTCACAGCTGCAGGCAGGAATCCTCTGTGGAAAATATGAATAACAGCTTTAGTACAGGTAAATCAGAATGGCATATTTATGTTTTAAGTTGTAGACAGAACTCTTAGTACGAGTTCGTTTTACGTTTAAAGTAATTAAAACGAGAGTGCGTTCGAAGTTCTGGCCGGCTCGAATAAACTAACCAATCAGAGCGCCGAACGCGCTTTCTTTTATTAAAGTCATACTAAGAGTACAGAAGTGCAAGTAACTAGCTGCTGCCAGCTGCTTCACCCGCGTTCCCGTGTGATAAAAAGCGTGGCCTGTATAGGGTAATCAGTGAACGATATTTAAACACGTGCTCATGATTACAAACAACTTCCCCAAAGAAACTACCAAAAGAACAAAATTTTATTGGCACGCGCGCGTAAAGTTCCAAAATACCTACCTATAGTTCTTATTAGTATTTCGAAAACCCGGCCGCGGGCGCGTCGCTGCTAACAGCTGATCATGTAATAAATTTTGTTGCTTAGTTATTGTGATAAAAATAAAACTAATGAGTACACAAAAAAAGTTTCTTTAGGAAAGTTGTTTGTTATCATGAGTACAATTACGTGTTTAAATATCGTTCACTAATTACCAATCACTTATACTTAATTTATGTTTCAGCAATGCCCGAATACTCAAACGCTACTCAATTTTAAGACGCTTTCAAATGTAGTTCTGCCACTATCAATTCTTTATAAAATGACAGAGATAGCACGATATTTAAGTACAACTTAAAATTGAGTAGCGTTTGAGTATTCGAGCATTAGACTTATGATTAGTGTTGCCCAGCAAGAGTCTTGCAAGTCTCGCATTAACCAACTTAATTTTTTTATACGATTGTGATTTAACTGTAGTATTAACTGTATTGTGCAGATTTAACCACACAGTTATATTGTAAGGTGTGGCCGCTATTAAACAACCTCAAAGTATAGTATACTAGCTATTCTGTTTCGTCATTGTAAGATCTAAAGCACCTAGCATATAAAAAATAGCCTAATGCTATTTTTTACTATAATAAGTATTTGTGAGACTAGCAAGACTCTTGCCGGGTAGTTAATACAGTTAAATCATAATCGTACGAAAAATTTAAGTTGGCTAATTGGTAAATGCGAGACTTGCAAGACTCTTGCTGGGCAACACTACTTATGGTACAAAAACTCCATACCTGAACAACAGCAAGAAACCGTAGATCTCAGCAATCATGCCGATCATTGGCCATCCCATCAGCACGATGGTGATGCCTCCGAAGAACGCGACGGACGCCTTGATTTTATGCCGTTGGAAGAAGAAGAAAAATGTCCGCTGCAGACCTATCACGCACGCCAGGCCGCTGATGAAGAGGATCTGAGGAGTTTGATGAAGAAGAAACGGATTTGTTGTTTATTAAATGGAATGAATTTATTGTAACTTTCGTGAGACATACTAAATTAATTATTATCCCACCCAAAACATAAATGTGAAAGGCTGCCAAGTTCGATAATATGGAATGCTTCGCCTATAAAAGAAGTGAGATCTAAATAAGTACCAAGTTCCATACACAGACCTCAGTTAAAAATGATATAACAAGTTGGCAAGTTTTCACACACTTTGTTATAAACCTACTAAACGCAATGAGTCAAGTATATAATTTTCTATTAAAACTTGCCAAGTTATATTATTGGCAGCCTTTCACATTTATGTTTTGGGTGGGATTTCATTTATTTTTGTAAGGTTTATTTTCTTTTTTTCTTATTTTACTTTACTTTGACTAAATAAACCTTTGTAACGAATTTTAGGTCGGTACGACCATTGGAAGATATAGATATTTTTTTTGTTTTAGTTCCTTAAGGGTATGAATTTACACCTTCATTATTTTTAAAACCGACTCACACTTGGCCATTTTCAGATTTTTTCCTTTACCTTGACACTAAAGACCTACCTCCATGCCAAATTTCAAGTCAATACGACCATTGGAAGTGGTCAGGTTTTTGATGAGTGAGTGAGTAGCGAGTGAGTCAGTCAAAGTGTATAGTAAAAATAGCGATTTTCTGACGTAAATATCTCAAGACCTACAATAGGTACATTAATGTTTTGCTTTTAGATAATTGCGTAGATCTCGACAGATACTAGAAACATATGCGTAGATAAAATAGATCTTTGAGTTATAGGTGGGTCGAACTTGGCCCGAAACTGGTTCGTGTAATATAACTCCACGGCCGGTGTGTCGGTTCCCGAACTCGGACACGATTGCCGTGTGTCCATAGAATTATCGGCTTACTCACGTTTTGTTTTGACGAGGAACTCGACTAGTTTCAAGCCATGCTAGAGGCTCATATTCATGAGCAGCATTCCGCGACACACGACGCGGCGATTGTCAATCAAACAATACGTGAGTAAGCCGATAACATAATAATTAAAATGGAATGAAATCAGGCATCATACTAACAATACAATATTTTTATATTATTGTAACTTTCATGAGACATACTAAATTAATTAATATGATCGGCTTACTCACGTAAATGTTTGACGAGGAACTCGACTAGTTTCAAGCCATGCTAGAGGCTCATATTCATGAGCAGCATTCCGCGACACACGACGCGGCGATTGTCGCGCTGCTACTGCCGCGAAGTATGAAGCCTAGATAATAAGAATATGAGCCTCTAGCATGGCTTGAAACTAGTCGAGTTCCTCGTCAAACATTTACGTGAGTAAGCCGATCATAATAATTAATATTTTTATAGTTTTCATTCCGCTTGTAGATGTATATTCAGCATTCGGCATGTTGCATTAGTTATGAGGTATGAGGTATCATTAAAGAGCTACTTACATTTCCTATAGCGAGTAATCCCTTATCGAATAGTAGGAGAACGCCCAGGAAGAGGAAGGTCATGCCGAAGCCGGCAAGACC
The DNA here is from genome assembly GCF_023101765.2 of Spodoptera frugiperda. Taxonomy (NCBI): domain Eukaryota; kingdom Metazoa; phylum Arthropoda; class Insecta; order Lepidoptera; family Noctuidae; genus Spodoptera; species Spodoptera frugiperda. The sequence goes on along the minus strand of NC_064235.1, from coordinate 6,484,187 downwards.
CACGCCGATCTCTGAAAGATAATAATAAAGAAAACATTTAATGTTACTATATTATAGAATCGTCTGCCATATTGTAGTTAGTGCAGTGCAGTTTTAAGTGTGGGAGAGCCATGCTTCGGCACGAATGGGCAGGCTCAACCGAATGCCGACAACGCACTTGTAACGCCTCTAGTGTTTCAAGTGTCCATGGTAGGCAGTGGTGATTGATTACCATCAGGCATTACGTAACTATTCCATAAAAAAGGTACTTTTAGTCAGTACTAAAAATGTACAATGTACACCCACTTTTCACCATTTGTGTTATAAGTCCCATGTAATAAGGGGTGAGTCTATTGCCATATACTGGGTACAATTACAGACTCCGTGCTACTAGTTACTGAGAAAAAAGACTGCAAAAACCGTGGTGGCTGGGCAACTGGCTGTGACTCAATGTGTAGCGGGTTCAATACCCATATGGAACATCTATTTGTATGATCCACAAATTGTTTGCCTGGCCAACTAATTAAAATTAATGAGGTTGTTGCAAATGCACCTTGCATTCAGAGCAATTTCATAATGCAACAGTCGGTCATTGCACAAGAATTTTGCATAGTGATAACATAATCATTAATTAGTTAAAATACCCTTTCTTAATAAGATTACATTTATCAAAATTATGATAGTTGTGTAGAACAGGAAAATCTGCAATACAACGTCACACCTTTTATCTCCGAAGGGGTAGGCATAGGTGCACATTACGGCAGGTAATGCCACTCTTAACTATTATGAAAAGATTAATTATTTAAACTTATTGCACAATCATGGGCAAAACAAAGGAGGATATAATAAAAAGAAAGAAAAACAGCCTTCTATCTTTTCAACCTTTAGGTGTAAAGAGAGACAATACGGTAGGTGCAAATAATGCTTCAATTATTTACAAATTCATATATTATCCAAATGTACACATGAATGCAATAAATTATTTGTTTGAGTTTGAACATTACAGCTTACGCCATTATGTTATACAGCCAATCTTGTTTAGCAAAAGAAACCAAATTATGTACCTATGAAACAAGCCCTATTACTCAGAGCCAAATAATTTAACTTTTAACTAACATTTTAGTCATATTTCATCAATCAACTATGAATGTTATCATCATAACAAATCTGCACTATAAGATTTAGGAAGTACATATAATTCCAAGCCCTAGGCACAATAATAGACTTTACAATACATAAGACTTTAAAAATTTTAACAGCTACAGCTGCTAAACCAAAAAATCAATACAATTTTGAGTCTTTATAATCTAAAATGTATCAATTATGATAGAATAATTGTTTCACTGAATAATTTAGTATTATAATATTCAATTTAAGAGACTGTTATCAATATCTAAGATGGTACTTATATGATAGACAGACTTAGAGGACTTTACACAAACTATTTAGGGCGTCAAAACAACGCTAAGTTTACATGACCAAAATCATTAAAAATAATGATAAAAGACACTGAATTATTATCACGAAATATAGTCGGAATATAGAACAGATAGATTAATTACGAAACAGCAGTTTTAAATACAAAATTAAAGAAATAAACACATATTTTCCAATGAAAGTCGATGATCCTGAAAATTATGACATAAAATAGAAAATACTCACTCTGTGTATCTGTGATCTCGATCATTTTTGTGCTTTTTGGCTACTTATCAATTAAATTAATTGTTTTAACACTTTATTTATGTAAAACAGCTATTTTTCAACAAATTCATAACCTCATCTCCACGTCATTTTAACAATTTCCAAACGTCACTGCTAATGACAGCTTGACAGTTGACATTGACGTTTCAAGATTGAGTTGCCACTGTAAAATTTATTTATTTATTTATTTATCATCATAATTTTTTATTGAGGTGGGAATAGTGGGGGAATATCATCCAATGACTTCTCCCACCTTGGGCGAGACCAGAGGGAGTGTCAGACTCTTACTGACTAAAAACTATCCCGTTCCTTTTCCTACTTTTCGTGTCGGAGCCCCGGTAAACCCGCTAGGTAGTCCGCAGCTCCAGAATTCATCATCATACTTACATCTACCATTACAGTACGGTATGATAATAAAAATAATAAAAAAAAACAGTACAATTTAAATATGAGATGTTTATTAAAGAAAATATGCAGTCTTCACACTGAGTCACGTGGTGGAAACGGACTCAGCTAAGCTATGTTTTATTAAATAGAAAGATAAAAAGATATGCTATGGGTACGTGCTATGGATGGCTTCCCTACTATCGATACATCGCGTACTTGAGCTGCACATCTTCCTTGCACAGCTACATAATTTAGTATCAGTGGAAACGGTCACATAGTTTCACAGCTTAGCTATTACATCTTCGTAGTATAGCTACATAACACATTTTCTTACTTTAGGAAGAACTGTTTTCAAGAAAACGAGCTGAATGTGTCCGCTCCGGTAGCGGATCATCTTGAGCTTCTGGGCGTAACTCTATCGCCAACGCTTAACTTCGGCTCTTATGTAGAGTCGAAGGCGCATCTGGCTGGTAAGAAGTTGGGTATCCTCTCGAAGGTGAGACGGTACTTCACACCGAAACAACTGCTGAGCCTGTACCAAGCGCAGATTCGGTCATGTATGGAGTACTGCTCTCACCTTTGGGACGGCTCGGTCAAGTACCAGCTGGATGCGCTCGAACACATTGAAAGGCGTGCCAAGAAGCTCATCAATGATGATACGCTTGTGGAGGCCAGGCTTCAAAGCCTTGAATTGCATCGCTTCAAGCTTCCTTGTGCGAACTGCTAGGGAGTGGAACTCCTTGCCGGAGTCTGTGTTTCCTGATGGGTATAACTTGGGTGTCTTCAAGGCCCGAGTGAATAGGTTGCTTATGGGCAGACGTGCTCCACCGTAGGCCGTATCATCACTTTCCATCAGGTGAGATAGCGGCCAAACGTCGACCCATTAAATGTAAAAAAAAAAGATGATAATAATGAATGATAATTTTTATGGCGTGGTATGGAATGACCTGTTAAAGCTAGTTTCACACCAAAATATATGTTTCCGTATAAGTAACGGATGTTAATCTGGTTGATGTTTCCTTTCAACCTTGTCGCAAAACTGGTTTGGCAATCTTATCATTAAGTCATTGACTTCAATTTTACGATCAAATGATGAATGAAATGACTATAGTCTTTTTATGTACATAGCCCACCTGATGGTAAGCGGTTGCCATGGCCTATGAACGCTTGCAACACTTGGGGCATTACATGCGCTTTGCCGACCCTTAAGTACCGCTACGACCCTCAAACCTTCAAGAAAAGAGCATACTCCTTTTTAAAATGGCGGCAACGCACCTGTAACTCCTCTGGTGTTGCGGGCGACGCTGATGGCTTACCATCAGGTCTCTACCTCTACCATCTTGTTTGCTCGTTTGCCACTTATTCCATAAAAAAAGAAACCTATTTACTTCCTTCTTGAGGTACCCTATATTGTAGCCTACTGGGAAAACCTCGGCATGAAGCTCATTCCACAATCCGAGGGTCCGTGGGAGGAAACCAATTTGTAAGAGACCATTTGGGCTCCAATGTGTGAGCGTGAACTCCCTGTCGATGAATTATTATTATGTTATCGGCTTACTCACGTATTTGTTTGACGAGGAATTCAAACACACACGTGAGTAAGCCGTCCCTGTCAATGGCGAGAGGTGCGATAATAAAAAATGGCCGTATAGTGTTTTATCGTCGTCACTTCATCAGCCACGTACTTCCTACTGCCTCATACAGACTTCCCCCAAAGCCTAAACATCGCGAGTTTTTTTTTAAGTGTGGAAAGTCATCCAATGTCTTATGTACCTATCTCGCCTCGGGCAAGGTGAGAGGGAGTGTCAAACTTTGACTGACTAAAAAACACCCCGTTCCTACTTCTGCTCTTTGAGTCGGAGCCCCGGTAAAGCCCGCTAGGTAGTCCGCAGCTCCGGATCAAGCTCGTCGTCCGCGGATCCGCACTTACGGTGGCTGGGGCGCGAGGATTTTCGTTTCCTCACGCGCCCCGCCTTCTCCTTAGCTAGCATGACTGCTTTGCAGAAGAAGGAGATGGCATCCCAATGCCCCTCGCTCCGCACCATGGCTTGAACCAATGCCATACGCGAGGGGTCACCGACCAGATCATGTCATTAATAACTAATTAGTCAAAACATTTTTATAATAACTAGCATCTGCCCGCGACTTCGTCCGCGGAAAATTAAAAAAAAAAAAACCCGTAAAATTTAGGGGGATGAAAAGTAGATGTTGGCCGATTCTCATAGATACTGGATAAGCATAAAAAAATCATAAAAATCGGTCAAGCCGTTTCGGAGGAGTATGGCAACGAAAACTGTGACACGAGATTTTTATATATTAGATGACTGCCTCGTTGGCCAAGTGGTTGCAAGTGCGACTGGGCTTATTTCGGTTTTTCGAAAATTTCTCAGTAGTAGCACGGAGTCTGGAATTGTAACCGGTATATGGCAATAGACCCACCCCCTAGTACATGGGACTTATAACAGAAATGGTGAAAAGGCGTGACGTTGCAAAAAAACTAATGTTTAGCTAATTAGTTAATATATTGATTTAAAAACTAGTTTTGTTTGTAACATCCTAGAATCGTGCGATGGCCTTCGAATTTCCGGATGTTTTTGCTTCTAAAATCAATATTAATTTAACATAACACGAGTAACTGCATACCTATGTACAATGTAACACTAGTTGAGTTTACGCCAATTAAGTATATTACATTACTTCATGGTACTATAGTGAGAATTACCGAATACCTACTGAAACATAATAAAACATAACGTGAATCAGAAATTACATTACATTTTTTTTATGGAATAGGAGGCAAACGAGCGAACGAGTCACCTGATGGTAAGCGATCAGCGCCGCCCATTACGTAACATTTTTGAGGGGCTAATCCAATGACTTCTCTCACGTTTGGCTTACCCGAGTTGGATGCGGTTTTCAGAATAGTATTTTTCAGACTTAGGCAGTTGTCCCACCGGCAACGATGAACGAGTAACGAGTAGAGCTAGAACTAGAAACGAGTGAAAACGAGTGAAAACAAAAACAAACAAGTGAAGCGAGCACTCGCCGGCAGTGTGAACAGTCAGCGATCAACTATTTGTATATGCATCTCTTTTGTTTACACGGAAAGTATATCTATTGTACGTTTCTTGAGCGAGAAAATAGCCGATAGTTAGTCGTTCACTCGCCGTTGGTGGGACAACTGCCTTAGAAGAAGGTTTTAGGGCTAAAAAATGGAGGCGGTAATGAAAATTTAAGTTAGCTCCCTTAAAAAAAATCCTTTTATAATTTTATACGAACCTTATCTTGACAAAAAACAAGCTTTATGGTATAAGCCAGTAAACGAGCAGACGGATTACCTGACGGTAAGCTAGCGCCGCTGCCTGAAACACCAGAGGCGTTACAAGTGCGTTGCGGGCTTTTTGGGGATTAGGAATTTAAGGATGGTTGAGGAATCGGAGATTGGGAAGATTGGGAAGGCGGGTACCTAATTGGTAACCTCACTCACACAACGCAAGCGTTGTTTCACGTCGGTTTTCTGTGAGGCCGTGGTATAACTCCGGTCGAGCCGGCCCAGCAGTGCCGATATGGCTCTCCCACACTTTTTACCTCCATTGGGGATTTACAATACAGAAACTAAACGCCTTAGTCATCGTAGTTCCAAATAATGACAAAGTCCAAGCCGACATTTTTTTCCATAGAAATTTTTTTACTCAACAGTTAGCTATTATTTAAGTAGAAAATGAAGTATGTGCCATATTGCGGCCGAAGCAAACATTGGCTAATGACCATACTGTGGAATAACGGCAAAAAAGACTTGACAAGTTCATCTGTTTTAATGGTTCCGTATATTATTTTTATATTTTCGCGTGTTTTCATTAACTCTGTTTAGCTCGTATTAATGGTAGCGCAGTGGCGTAGCGTGTCTTGGTGAGTCTCCGTATTATTTGTTTTGCAAGAATATTATCCAATCACTTTACCCGCCCTGTCTTTCAAGCCTTAAAGAGTTAACGCTGCTATAACAGCGAGCCAATGTTTGGGGGCCCGTATGATGACGTTAATTTTCCTAAAGTTTTTTTATGAAACACGCCGATAATCGCAGACGTATTACCTGATGATAAGCAGTCGCCGCCGCCCATGGACAATTGAAACACCATAGGCGTTATAAGTGCGTTGCCGGCTTTTTGAGAGTCAGGAATTTAAGGGTTGTTGTTTGGAAATCGGGGATGGGGAAGATTGGGAAGGTGAGGTAACCTCACTCACACAACGAAACACAACGCAAGCGTTGTTTCACGTCAGTTTTCTGCTCAGCCGTGGTATCACTCCGGTCGAGCCGGATCATTCGTACCGAAGCATGACTCTCCCACACTTAAAGTTGCTACAAACTTTTGAGCTTTACGAGAAAAAATATTGGTTATTTAAACTTATGTCATTTCTAAAATGACATAAAATCGGAAGATTTAATTTTTTGCTTACACCCCGTGGGCACCGTTTATTTGATACGGCAGATACGGCGCTAGCTATGCCCCTGTCGTAGCGTGAAGTTATAGCCTAAAACCTTTCTCAATAAATTTACTATCCAATACAAAAAGCATTGCCTAGAACTTTGACTAATCAGGAACAGAAGTTAGGTATAGAAGTTAAATCAAGCATGTAATTAGGTTTCTTGGTTGACTTCCAATTACAATGTAAACATGTTGGCGCGATAGCTGGGGAACTGGCTGCCGTACAACGTGTAGCGAGTTAGATTCCCGCACGGAGTAACTCTTTGTGTGATCCACAAATTGTTGTTCCGGGTCTGGGTGTCATGTGTTTGTGAACTTGTATGTTTGTAAACGCACCCACGACACAGGAGGAAATCCCAGTGTGGGGCAATGTTTTTTTTTTAAATAACAAGAAAAATTATGTTCATACTCCTGATTTTTTTTCCTTTTTTGATGGGGGAAAATCATCCAATGACCTCTCCTCATCCAATGCCTTAGACGAGGCGAGAGGGAGTATCAGACTCTTACTCTACTACTAAAAACCACCCTGTTCCTACTCCTGCTTTTTCGAGCCGGAGCCCCGGTAAACCCGATAGGTAGTCCGCAGCACCGGATCGGGCAAAAACCCTACTGGGCACCATCTGTGGTGGTCTGATGGCTCTTTTAGGAGGACGTACGCACGGGTCTGGTTCTGGTCGGGCGGCGAGCTACCCTTGTTCGCCATCCGTAGACCCGTAGTTACGGTGGCCGGAGATCGTCACGCGATCCCCGACGCCAGTCTTGGTTTTGCTAAAATTGTATTTCTTAACCTTCTCGCTATTTTTAACCGACTTCAAAAAAAGGAGCCGATAACATGATAATTAATTTATGTCTCACGAAAGTTATAACAAAATTAACAAAGGTTTTATTAGCTTAAAGTTTTCACCTCGCGGACCCCTAAAATCGCATGAAATTATTTATTCTTTTAAATCAACTATACCTACCGTACGTTTAGTTTCATTCAAAAACTGCCCGGCATTAGACGGTAGTTTCACTAATAAAATAAAACTAAATGTGTTTGATAACAAACTATAGTATTATTAAATAAAAAATGTACTATTATGTGAATTATTTTAGTGTTTTGTTTTTGTTATTTTGTGTGGTCACACACTGCGACGAGTTACCCGAAGGTTTGTGAATACTGTGATACTTTAGGCCCTTAGTGACATTTACCTAATGACTATTTCTTAAACTATTACTTAGTAACGATTTTGTTCTGAAAACAATTGCAAATAACTGAGTTAAGTAATCATTAATTTTTTTTATGGAATACGAGTAGACGTCTCACCGAATAATAAGCGAGAGTAAACGAGCAGACGGATCACCTGATGGTAAGCAATCCTCACCCATTGACACTTTTAACACCAGAGGCGTTACAAATGCGTTGCCGGCCTTTTGGGAATTAGGAATTTAAGGGTTGTTGAGTAATCATTACCATCAGGTGATCCGTCTGCTCGTTTACCGGCTTATATCATAAAACACCCGAATATGCAATAATGCTATATAAATACAATATTTGCATATGCATAATATGCAAATGCATATAATCCGACATCTAGTTATGATTATCAATTAGTTTTAAAAACATTAATTTACAAAAAACTGCACTACCTCGTTGGTCGAGTGGTCGCAAGTGCGACTGTCGGACAAGGGGTGTCGGGTGCGATTCCAAAGTATTATGGGGCGTTTTCCGGTTTTTCGAAAATTTCTCAGTGGTAGTAGCACGGAGTCTGGAATTTTGCCAAGTATATGGCAATAGGCTCACCCCATATTACATGGGACTTATACCACAAATGGTGAAAAGTGTGTGTATATTGTATAGCGGCATTACGTGCCGTAATGTGCACCTCTGCCTACTCCTTTGGGTATAAAAGGCGTGAAGTTGCAATATATTTTATTCTATCGAATAAAAGGAGCTTAATTAGTTAGCTACTTACATATGTTAAGTAATGATTTATGAATCACTTTTAAAACATTAATAAAAACTACTATTGACTTAAGACGGCTACCTACGTCAGTGGATAGTCTCATTGCTATTTACTTTTCATTATAATCCATAAAGTAAACACATCTGATTGCTTGTGTCTTAAAAAAACCGGCCAAGTGCGAGTCGGACTCAGTTCCATGTATGGATCAGTTCCATGTATGGTGCCCCCCTTTAATTTTTAAATTTATTAATATTTATTTAAAATTCGAATAGCGGTTACCGAAATACATCATCCTACAAAGTGTCAAATATGTAGGCCCAACAGTTTCGGAAATAAATGGCTCTGACATACGGACATACAGACAGACAGACAGACATGACGAATCTATAAGGGTTCCGTTTTTTTTGTTATTTGGCTACGGAACCCTAAAAAAGATTTTTTATACATAACTAGCAAACCCGTCGAATCCGTTTCGCAACCAATGATTCTCCCTGTTTCCCTACTTTTCTCTTGAATTTGTCCTGAATTTTAATTGCTATAAACCTCACGGAGCCCGAGCCCTTTCCAACGAATGCAAAACCGTGGAAATCGGTTCTTGCGTTCTGGAGTTATTATAGCGCCAGGAAGGAAATCATTCTCCAGCGGACAAAATTGTGAATCTAAACCATTCTCAGATCCCCTTGAACCCACACAAAAAATTTCATCAAAATCGGTCCAGTCGTTTAAGAGAAGTTCAGTGACATACAGACACTGACTAACTATATATATACCGCCTCGTGTACTCGATAGGCTTTTTTAAGAGCGCCTAGGGTGAGGCGAGATGGAGTGTCACTCTTACTGACTAAAAACCAGCTTGCTAGCTGGAGTCCGCAGCTCCGGATCAGGCATCAGCCCTACTGGGCCCCATTTATGGTGGTCTGATGGCTCATTGAAACGCGGGTCTGGTTCTGGTCGGACAGCGTGCTACCCTTGCTCGCCGTCCGCAGACTTGCACATATTCGATGGGCTAACATTTCTAAGGACGACTAAATAGATTTTTAATTTTCATACTCTGTCATCATTCCTATTTATGAGTCTATTTAATATAATTTCAGGTTCAGAATGCGAGTCTGAAGACGGTATGAAGGGCACATGCATTGACATACACAAATGTATGCAATATGTCATGCCTTTGAAGACCAGACAGAAATATCCTCAGGTATGTTAGTTTTAATACATAGACACATACATATGTATAAAGGGTGACCGGTAATTAGTGAACGATATTTAAACACGTGATTGTACTCATGATTATAAACAACTTTCCCAAAGAAACCTTTTTGTATACTCATTACTTTTATTTTTTATCACAACATCAAAATAACAATATTTCAGCACGCGCGGGTAATGTTCCAAAATACATACTAGTCTTCTAGTCTTACTAGGCGCTAGCGCCTCACTGTACAGCTGATCATACAAAAGCATGCGCGCGCGGAATTTTGTTATTGTGATAAAAATAAAACTAATGAGTACCTATACAAAAAGGTTTCTTTGGGAAAGTTGTTTGTAATCAAGAGTACAATCACGTGTTTAAGTATCGTTCACTAATTACCAGTCACCCTATATATCAGGGGTAAAATAATTTTGGCTCTTCTGATGTTGCAAGTGTCCATCAGGTGATCCGTCTCATTTGTCTCCTACTCCATATTATTTCTTTTGTTACAGTTATGTTCATTCAACGGCCAAATCCCTGTAGTCTGCTGCACTGATTGTGAATATGTCAACGATACCAGGTAAGCGTAATGACATGGATTCCATATCGCTATTTGTAAAGGCAAAATAACTTTTGCCATCGAACGCAAGACTTCTTTTATCGTCTCGCCTTTTATCACTGAAGAAGTAGGCAGAGCACATTATGACACGTAATGCCTCTGTACAATGTACACCCACTTTTCACTATTTGTGGCAAATGTCTTATGTCTTATCCTCCTCCTATCTCTTGTCTATCCTCTTGTCCTCTCCTCATACAGCCCAGCAATACTTTGCCGGACCCGAGAATCCAATCCGAGACGCTATGCCCGGCAGTCCCACCCGCGACTACTCGGCCAATGAGGCAGTCTTCTTCTTTTATAACAAACTGTTTCTTATAATTTCCAGGAATGTCCTGGTGGATAGCTTTGGATCCCATTACTTCAAAGTTGGAAATAAAGCATATGACAGTAAGTATTGACTATTACTTCTTCCTGGCCATATCCCAAGTAACTCAGCATTGCTGCCAATGTAGCAATGCGTGCTGCAGAAACGCTGAGGCGAAAGTGTGGGCTCGCCATGCTTCGGCACTGCTGGGCCGACTTACCGGAGTGATACCACGGCCTCACAGAAAACCGACGTGAAAGAACGCTTGCGTTGTGTTTCGTTGTGTGAGTGAGGTTACCGGAGGCCAAATCACCATATGCTATACCAGGCATTAAAACGTTGTGGCTCCGGGTTCAGTCAATTAAAAGAAGCGGGCTACCTGATGCTGCTGATGATGATGTTGAAGATTTTCCTTCGTCACCAAAAAAGCGCGAACTGTAACACAGGAGGCAATCTTAGTATGAAGCAACGTATCTATAATACAAAAATAAGTCAAGTTTTCCTTCCTGACGCTATAACCGATTTTCACGTTTTTGCATTCGTTGGAAAGGTCTTGGGTTCCGTGAGGTTTATAGCAAGAAATCTAGAAAGCAGAAAATTTAAGAGAAAAGCAGGAAAGCAGGGAATATCATAGGTGGCGAAACGGAGTTAATGAATATAAATGTGTAATTTCCAGAATGCATGGAATACGTAATAGACGCCCCATTCTCCTGTCGCCTCTGGGGGGCGTGCAGCGCTACCTGGTGGAGGAGCAGAGCTGTTACGGATACACGCCGACGGTGTCTCTCGCGGCTGCAGGGGGCTTCGATGCCGGTAGGGGACAGTACCCTCATATGGTGAGTCCTGGAGTAGAGATTGTGGTGTGGAGGGTTGAACTCTTTATTTTATAACGTCACGCCTTTAATCCCCTAAGGGGCAGGCAGAGGTGCACCCACACTTCACAATTTATGTAGTAAGTCCCATGTAATAGGGGTGAGCCTATTGCCATATACCGGATACATTTTCAAACTCCGTGCTACCACTGAGAAATTTTCGATAAACCGAAAAAAGCCCGTGACCCCTTGCCCGGCAGTCACACTTGCAACCACTCGGCTAATGAGGCAGTCGTTGAAGGCAGAACCCTCATAATTATGGTGAGTTCAGGAGTAGAGATTGTGGTGTGAAGGTTAGATCATGGTGTTTTTTTTAAGGAGGGAAAATCATCCAATTACTTCTCCCGCCTTGGGCGAAGCGACAGGGAGTGTCAGACTCTTACTGACTAACAACCACCCCGTTCCTACTCCTGCTTTTCGAGCTGGAGCCCCGGTATACCCGCTAGGTAGTCAGCAGCTCCGAATCAAGCGTCAGCCCTTTTGGGCCCCATCTGTGGTGATGGACCATGAATCTTTAATACCATGTGCATATTAAGCTGTAAAACTTGTATTTCTCCAATTTTATGTTATCTACGTTAAATGCTAGCCTATTGCCTGCCTAGTTGGTCGAGTGGTAGCAAGTGTGACTGCCGGATAAGAGGTCTCGGGTTCGTTTCCCGGGCCAGACAAAGTATTACTGGGCTTTTTTCGGGTTTCCGAAAATTTCTCAGTAGTAAATTCCATTTTCCAGGCCCTACTAGGTTACGGAGAGGACACCGAGTCTGCTGACTGGCTGTGTGGCGGTACTCTCATCAGCCACCGCTACGTGCTCACCGCTGCGCACTGCTTGTCCAGTCGAGCTCTGTAAGTACACCTTTTTAGATAGATGATCTAGCTATCTAAGGAGGAGGTGGGACGCAAGAGGAACGAACCTTTTCTGGCCCAGTCTCCGGGCGTTGGGGATCGCGCGATGGTCTCCGGCCACCGTAAGTGCGGATCTGCGGACGGCGAGCAAGGGTAACTCGCCACCCGACCAAAACCAGACCCATGCGTGGGCGTCTCGAAAAGGATTTTCCTGGTGAAGCCGGCACATTCAAATTGCATATAGTAGCTACTACTAGGCTCTAAAAGCCGTTAATTGTGCGTTTCACGTGAAACTTTCTACCTCACACAGCATAACTGTGGAATGAGCGGTCGTCGGTGGTATTTCCGAACTGATACGACCCTCAAAGCTTCAAGAAAAGAGCATACGATTGGTTTGTAAAACTTGGGGTACAGCTTCTTCGCAATTACGTTGCTGACCACCTAAAAAACTGTCTATCTGTACCATTTTTCCGGAGAGAAGACCCTCAAAGCTTCAAGAAATGAGCATACTACCTCTGGTGTTGCGGGTCCATTGCTTACCATCAGGTGACCCCTCAGCTCGTCTGCCACCTATTCCGCAAAGTAAAAAAATACGGCTTTTTAAAAGGTAATAAGCCCAACATACTATATTTCCAGAGGTCCAGTGAAGTACATAGCGCTCGGTCTACTGAAGAGATCAGATCCTCGGGACACCTGGCAGATATACAACGTGCAGGCTTCCATACCGCATCCGGAGTACCAACCGCCATCGAAGTACCACGACATTGCACTTTTAGTTACTGACAAATGGTGAGAAATACCTACAAACATACATCTCCTCACGCCTGTCTCCCATGGGGGTATGCAGAGACAATGGAACGCCAATTGCCACGGTTCTTACACACTTCTTTCGCTTCATCAACAGTCATTAGTCTTTCATGCATGCTCGTCGGTTAAAGGTACTTTTAATTTGGCCCTTCTTTAATTTATCGCCAATCTGGTCGTTGAGGGAGTAAGATTTTTTATTGTGTTTTGTTTTTTTATCGTTGCTCCACATTAGTATTTTCTCCTATGTCGTGTGTGCGTTTACAAATATACAAGTTCACATACACATAACACCCAGAACCAAACCAACAATTTGTGGTTTTTTCGGCGCTTTTATTGGCCGGTGCGAATAAACCAACCAACTTATTATCAGCCCCGAACCAACTTATTATTCTGTGGCCGAACGCGCTCTGGTTTCATTTTCGTTCAACGTGAAGCTAACTCATACTAAGGGTACAGTATTCTCGTGTGATCTTAACCATAAAGGTAAGCACAGGCCTGCATCGAACACATTCCGTATGACGTCATCAGTACGCATCGCAAGTAGGCATTGCTGATGATGCGGTCCGTACGATGCGGATCATTGGACGCAGTTGTATGAGTTTCTATACAAGACAAACTAAAATCCGTTGCATGCGATGCGTACGATGCGGGCCTGTGGACGCTTACCTAATAATTGTCCAGCGATTCGTAGACAATCGCTCATGGACATTCGCAACACCAGAGGAATTAAGTACAGAATTTTACAGGGTACCATTCAGCCCTGAAGTTTTACCAGCGTGCCTGACAGCCGGCCGCGTGCAGGACCAGGCGTTTGCCACCGGCTGGGGAGCCACTGGACATCGTGAGGCTCTTGCTGATACATTACAAACTGTAAGTAGACAACTTAAGGTACGCGTCCACATGCCTGCATCGCATGCAACGGATTTTAGTTTGTCTTGTATAGAAACTCATGCAACTGCGTCCACTAACTTTTTGACTGCACGGTTGGCGCGGTGACTGGGCAACTGGCTGCCGTGCAATGTGTAGCGGGTTCGATTCCCGCACGGAGCAACTCTTTGTGTGATCCACAAATTGTTGTTTCGGGTCTGGGTGTCATGTGCATATTGTGACATTGTATGTTTATAAACGCATCTACGACACAGGAGAAAATCCTAATGTGGGGCAACGTATTTTTAGAGAAAAAAAATCTGATCCGCTTCGTACGGACCGCATCATCAGCAATGCCTACGTGCGATGCGTACTGATGACGTCATACAGAATGCGTACGATCCGCTTACCTATACCTAAACAAAAACGAAACGAGAGCGAGTTCGGCGCTCTGATTGGCCGGCGCAAATGAAGCAACCAATCGGAGCGCTAAACGCGGTTTCGTTTCGTTTTCGTTCGACGTAAAGCAAACTCGTACTAAGGGTACTGATTGCTCAAAACTTTTTTTGATTTCCAGGTGACTCTAACAGCTTATACAGAGGAGGAGTGTATGGGGTTCTTCCCCCCACATCGGCAGCTGCAGAATGGATACGACCACAGCACACAGATGTGCTATGGAGCCAAGGATCAGATCAACGACACTTGTGAGGTAAACAAGCCAAAGCCAAAGTAGCATTTTTTTACTACCTTCGCTCTTTCTGTGGGTGTCTTGAGTCAATTATGGGATTAGTGTAGCGCAGTGGTTGGGTGATTGGCTGCTGTGTAACTTGCCGCGGGTTCGTTTCCCACCTCGCCGGCCTTAAAGTGATAATGGTATTGCCTGAGTAAAGAGTAGAGCAACATCACGCCTTTCATCCCGCTATACAATGTACACCCAGTTTTCACCATTTGTGTTATAAGTCCCATGTAATAGGGGGTGAGCCTATTGCCATACACTGGACACTACTCCAGAATCTGTGCTATTACTGAAATATTTTCGAAAAATCGAAAAATGCGCGACCTGGGTATTGAACCCGAGACTAAATTATTAATATTATCAAATTACTTATTTCATTAATTTTTATTATGATATTAAATTTATACTAAATACCCTTCCTCTCTCGGGATCCATAATTGTGACTAAATACTGGGTTTTCCAACACCTGTGTACATTATGGATGCAATAAATACTTGAATACCTGAAATGAAGCATTTGTCAATTATTTTTTCAAAATTATCTATCTTTTTCTCAGGGCGACAGCGGAGGTCCACTCCAAGTTCCATCAGTGCTCTCCCCCTGTGTCCACACCATCATAGGAGTGACTTCCCATGGAAAACCCTGCGGCTTCGTCGGAGGATCAGGAGTCTACACCAGAGTGGAGTACTACGTACCCTGGATCGAAGGCATTGTGTGGCCTTGATGAAGAAATAGGGTAGATGACTAATTTTCATTTCAATGTCCGTCTTGTAGATTATTTTAAAACATTAGACACGTATTTTTTATTTTCTTTCGGAAACAAATCCATTCGAAATTATATATTTTGTTATCTTTTGTTTTTTTTTTAAAACATGCCTCACATTAGGATTTTCTCATGTGTCGTGGGTGCATTTACAAACATACAAGTTCACATACACATGACACCCAGACACGAAACAACAATTTGTGGATCACGCAAAGAGTTGCTCCGTGCGGGAATCGAACCCGCTACCCGTTGCGCGGCAGTTGCCCAGCCACCGCACCAACCGTGTAGTCAAGTCAATATTGATTTGAAATATCGCCTGACGTTGCTTCTAGGTACGTTTTGTACGTAGAAATGACGTATTTGCACCCACTCCTAAACTTTGATTCGTTTTATCTAAGTATTGTTATCTTATATGACAAAATGAAAAAATACGTGTCTAATATTTTTTCATTACCTAACTGACGGACTAAATATATTTTTAATTTTCATACCCCGTCATCATCCTTATTGGAACATGGACGAACGACGACAGTGGTGACTAAAAGGGGTGAATCATGATTTCACCATAGACATACCCATATTACAAGTAAGACGTGAATGGTCTCATTATTAGCACCACAGAATATAGAAATACTGATTAGCACGAAGTCTGAATAGTGCTCAAATTCGCTATTTATTTAGCTAATAATCACCATAATTGTACCCTTAGTACCTACGAGTTTGCTTTACGTTGAACGAAAACGAAACGAGAGCGAGTTCGGCGCTCCGATTGGCCGGCGCGAATGAATCAACCAATTAGAGGGCCAAACGTGCTCTCGTTTCGATTTCGTTCTAAGAGTACTGGTGTACACCCTTCTGCCTACCTCTCTAGGGTAGACCGGACATAATGTCATTGTTTTTTTTTTTTAATAAAACAGCTCTAAATTATGATATGGTTTTTATTTTTACACATACCAAATATTAGGTAGTATGGAGATCACTCATAATATGATGTAAATGAAACTATAAATAGTACGCACAGAAGCGTAGGTAATACAACTTAACATTACACCTAATTTTCAAACAAATTAAATACCTACATATTCCTTGACTACAGAAGAGCTGTAATGTTGTAGGTTGTCTAGGAAAGTTACGGACATGCGGCGCGGCTGTTATAATGCCGTATTTGTAAAGAGTGTTCAAAT